>NW_025423259.1:526776-664472 GCF_020497125.1 Mauremys mutica
CTTCAGCCCCTGCCACCAGGGGCTGAATGGCCCCAGGCAGTGAGGGTTTGTGGCTTTCTGCCCTGGAACCCCCCTGAAACCTGCTCGCAGCCCCCCAGAGGCCCAGGGACCCCTAGTTGAGAAACCATGGCCTTAGGGGATGTGCCCCTCCCCCATAACCCAGCTCCAGGGCTGGCCTTAGAGAAAATGGTGCCTTAGGTGAACTTGTATTTTGGGTGCCTAAATCCCCATCTCCCCTGGCCCCCATGGGTTCCTTGGGCTCCCCACCATCACTTCCAGGCTCTGGTGGCCTCCCTCTAGTGCTTAATTTATATTGGAGAGAGATTGCCAGAGCTCAGCCGTGGCATAAATTCAGCACTGGCAGGGCGAGCCTCACCAGCAGCGGGCTGCCGGCTGAGAAGCCCAGCTCTGAAGGGCCATGCCACCGCCAGCAGCAGCGCAGAAGTGAGGGTGGCCTGGTGTGTGGTGTATTGTGCAGCCTTTTATTTTATTTAAAGTGCAGTTTGTAATGTGGCATTACACCAATGTGGGGTTGGCTCTGGTGGAACACACAAAGACCAAGGGTAGTGACCACCACAGACATTCACAAGCACAAGGTCTAGTCAGTGTTACAAGTTTTATTAAAGTTACAGTTAGGTTATGACGACCCAAGTGCACAGAAATTCTATAAAGACCTGTGCAAAAGTTACAACTCTAGTTCTACTCACATCCTGAACAAAAGTAATAAGGTTATAATTGGAGATATACCAATCTCTTAGAACTGGAAGGGATGTTGAAAGGTCATCGAGTCCACCCCCCTGCCTTCACTAGCAGGACCGATTTTTTGTCCCAGAGTCCTAAGTGGACCCCTCAAGGATTGAACTCACAACCCTGAGTTTAATAGGCCAATGCTCAAACCACTGAGCTATCCCTCCCCTATAGGGTCTGATGTGTCTCTCATTGATTGATCATCAGTAGAGGGATGGTTCCTGCAGGACTTTCCCACAAGGAGCTCAATTTTCCCACTCAGGGCACCCCCTTTTTATAATGTGATTCTGATTATACCTCATTAGCATTGACACAGACCACCTGTATCGTGTGGTTTAAGGCACATTTGGAAACAGAGGTGCCTTTCCAGAATTTTTTTTATTTAAAATTAATCTTCTGGCTAATTTTTCACCCTGTTAGCCCTTGGTACCTCTTTTCCCATAATCTTAGGGCATCGGGTTATTCCTCGGCCATTTACTTCTGTCAGCATTTCCTAGCTCCAAGGCCTAAAATAGCGAAGCTAAAATTGTCCTATTTACTTAGATACCTAATACATGATTATTCTCGCTACAGACCAACCAATCAATTCTCTATTTAGCATACAGTGATTCTATGTGACATAACGTGTTAGTTTATTTATAACACCACACAATAAATGAACAGTAAACTAAAATCACTGGCTGCCGTTCCCACCCTTACTCCTACATTGCTGCTGTGGCCTGTGGTGCCCGGACGCTCTGCCTGCAGCTCAAGCTGGGCTTTGCGCTCTCACACGAGGGCTGCATCTTGCTGGAGCCCCAGATACCCTGCAGCCCTGTGGCCGCTCCTGGCTCACCAGGGGCCATTTTCAGATTTTGGGGGCGGGGGCAACTTTAACTGTGATCCCAGGGGCTACTGAGGCACCTGAAAACTGGAGAGTTTTTTGCAGAAAATAACTTAGAAATTCGCTGACGAGCTCTGTATCTAATTGTTATATAAAAAAAGATAAATATATACTGACTCCAATTACAGCCACGTATTAAATTTAAATGTAAAATTAGAACAATCAGGAGATAATACAGCAAGATATTCCCTATCCCAAGCCTTGAGGTATCAGTTCTGGAGCTTTGATGCAGGTATCAGAAACACAAGTTGGATTCTTTGCACCCTATTTTATTTAACAGACACACTCTGTGTTACTGCCATTATCTCCTTTATTTTAGTCAATTGTTTTTCACTCCACTGAAAAACATATTTAATTAATTTACATACATGATTAAGGTTTTTTTCTCATATTTATGAACGGGAATTTATTTCTCGTTATTTTGGCATTTATGTTTACTGATCACAATCATGTATGTGACATCACTAACGTTTGACTCCATCAGTGCTATTAGTATCATACTTGGAACTAGCATTTATTTTCATAGAAATTTTAAGTCACTGGAAAAAAAACCCTCCAGCCTTCTCCTCCAGCCACACACCCCGGCTCCTCCTCCAGCCTTTGTCCAGTTTCCCGGGGTAGAAGGTGTCACCTGGCCTCATCCCTCTTCTGGGCTCAGGTTACATGCTCAGCTATCATCCCTCAAGTGAAGTCACACCCTGATATCCCATCCCAGACAGTCCCAGTAAAACTCCCCCGCAACATCCCCAGCTCAATCCTCCCCACTCCCTGCTTCGTCACAGACTAAAAATACAATCTGAAGATAAGCGACCTTCATACTGCACAGTGTCTGAAGTTTTGAGTTTAGCTAATTATTTTTTTAAACGAGCCCTGCTAAGGTAAGTGCATGCAAAATGTACATTCTATTATTCGATGCAAAATGTACAGTCTGTTATTTGCTAGTACCATTTTAAATAATGAATGACAAAGCACAATACGGCAATAACAGTAATAATGATAATTACTCCAGCCAGGCCAGGTGAGGTATTTTAGAGCTCGTTACTCAAAGAACTGAATTTAAGCATAAGACAGAAATAAAATGATGAAATGCACAGACCAGTTAAAAAGCTAAACTAACAGCACTGTCATCCTGACCGAATGTGAGAGAATAAAATTACAGAGACTACATGTACTTTGTGCATTTTGACAGGAAGTAAAAGGAAGTAACAACAGTAACTGAAGTCTCTGTGGTGGGGTGTGTGTGTGTGGGGGGGGGAGTGTGAGACACACCCGCTGTCACTTCCAGCCCTGCGGCACTCACTAGTCCGAAGGCTCGTTCCCACGGCAGCAGGGGCCAGCAGCTCCCACTCCTGACCCAGAGGCAGCAGCACAGAATCTTGTCCCCCCAACCTCAGCTCAGCAGAGACTGGGCACAGAGGCAGGAGGGTGGGGCCACCCCGACATCAGCAACCCTTCCCCCTCCCCCCCCGCCGCACAGCACAGGCATGCCTGCGGGAGGTCCAGCCGAGCCGCAGAACCAGCGAACCGTCCGCACTCATGCCTGCGGGAGGGCCACTGGAGCCGCGGGACGAGCGCCCCCTCCGCAGTCATGCCTGCGGCAGGTCCGGTCATCCCGGGGCTCCGGTGGACCTCCCGCAGGCATGACTGCGGCAGGTCCGCCGGCCCAGCCTGCCACCCCCCAGGAAAGGGCCGCCCCACGCGCGTGCTTGCCGCGCTGGGGTCTAGAGCCAGCTCTGTCCTGGGAGCAGCTTGGCCGGGGGCAACTCCAAGTGTGGGGGGGGGGCAGGGCTGCAGGAAGAGCTGCAGGGGCAGACAGCTGAAGAGAAGTGGGGGGAGGAGAGACAGGACACCCCTGCTGGAGGAACCCCCTCAGCAAGGCCCCCCTGGACCGTCATGTCATCTGCCCCCACTAAGTCTGGCCCCGTCCAGCTCTTCACCATGAGAACAGCACTGGGCTCCCTGCCAGCGAGCTCTCCCTGCACCTGCCAGGGCCTCCATCTCCTGTGTGCGTCTGTGGCTATTTGGGGGGGGGATGGATCTGCTGGGAGAGACAAGGGGCTCTCGCTTCGTCCCCTCCCCCTGGCGTTTCCTGGATGCTCTGAGCGGGGTGGGGGTGGGGCTCTGCCTGTGAGCCACCCAGAGCTCCCATTTGATTGGCTCCTCTGCCCCATGAGTGTGGGGCTGTGAGTGGGGCAGCAGGTCCTGAGTGTTGGACTCTCGCTCTTTCAGGGGCCGGTGACCTTCGAGGAGGTGGCTGTGTATTTCACCAGGGAAGAGTGGGCTCTGCTGGACCCCACTCAGAGAGACCTCTACAGGGATGTCATGCAGGAGAACTATGAGACGGTGACCTCGCTGGGTAAGGAGTCCTGTCCCCTGGGTTATTAGAAGCTGTGGGGTCTCTAAAGAACCTGAGTAGTAATAACTTTATACCTTTATTTGTCATAAAAGTTTTGACAAGTTTCCTTGCCCCCTGTTTTTTGCCTCATCTCCCACCCACTAGAATAATTTTTAGACATTTGTCATCAGTCATTTTAAAATTGCATTTAATGTGTCCTTATTGGCTACATTAATAACTGTAGGTTTCATGCCTTTTCCTCATTTTAAGAGGACAATATGCCTCCTCTTAGAATTCTAAATTGAGTAAATAGGTGTGTGACCAATGCATGGCTTGTGTAAACAGTCAGATGAGCTCCTCTTTTGATAGAAAGAGAGTATAATGTTGTCATTCAGGAGCCCAAAGGTGAAAGGAGAACAGAGCCGTGTGAGAGGAGGAGAAGGGGGGAGTAGATAATTCTGTGGTGCCTGGACATTGGGAAGGTGTGTGCAGGGTTAGAGGTAAGATGGAGAAAGGAGGGATGAGGTTGTGAGAGATGAGGAGGGAACAGAAGATGCTCCCAAGGTGCCGGGAGGTGGTGCCAGCTGAGAGTAAAGGGAAGAAGGGGAGGGGAGTGTGGAGGAAGGGCACTCAGGAAGTGGGTTGGGTGGGTCAGTGGGAGAGAGGAGAGGTTTGGGGATCCAGAGCTGTGGGGGATCCCAGACCTTTAACCACAAATCCCTACCCAAACCTTGTTCTAGAGCCTCCACTCCAGTTTTCTTTCTGTTCAGTTTCACTTATATACATGTTTTCCCCAAATATTATTTTAACTCTTGGACCTCCCTCTCCCACTCATTACGCCCTCCCCATCTCTATGCACAGAGACCCCGGCCACCGATCCTGAGTCCTTGCTGCATCCTCCCTCCCATAGCAGGGCTCCTACCCAGGCAGGGTAGGAGCCCTGCTATGGGATGATGTCACAGGGTGGTGATGATGTCACAGGGTGGTGGTGTAGCCCTGTGCAATTTTTACACCTATAAGATGACGTGTTGGGGGCACAACTTGCCCTTATACATGGCTACTCACAGTTAATTGAGAAGATGAAATTTGGTGAAACACACAGAAACTTGATTTAATGGAGACAGTTATAATTGAAATCATAGGCAATGTCGGAGAAAAACTCAGTTCTCGCTTTTTCTTTGGGTGCAGCAAAATCAAATACTTTATTATTTCTCCAGTAATTACAATGGAGGGAGAGAGTGCCATAGGACATAGGGTCGCTCCAGCCCCGGACAGGTCTCTCAACTGGTAAACAATTACAGCAAGCCTTTATACTTTTGTTACAGACAATAACTAGCAATAATACAGACAATAAAGAGCAACAACTGCATTTTGTTTATACATAAGCCATTCTGCTATCTTATTTGTCTCACCCCTAGAAGACACCAGCCTGCATATTTGGTTATCTATTGCAAGGTCGTAATAACTTTTCACACAGTTCGTTCTCTGCCTCACACTATCTTCGCTTCTACAAATCTCACGTCATTAGGGTCACAGCTAGCCTAACTCTTGCTAACTGACCGACATGCATTAAAATTCCCTTCAAATCCTTGTTAATTCTTTCCCTGCTTCCACAGCAAGGATCAATCTACATAATGTACCAATTGCCGCCGAATCCACGGGACCGGCGGACCTCCCGCAGGCAAGCCGCCGAAGGCAGCCTGACTGCCGCCCTCACAGGGACCTCCAGAGCGGCCCCCGCGGCTTGCCATCCCGGGCACGTGCATGGATAGGGACTCTCATGTTTCTCCTTTTTCACCAGGGTTTGAGGATTGCAGCTTGTCCTCCACTGTGTTCGCTGGACTAACGTCCAGTTCCTGTGCGTTGCTTTCTCTCCAGGGGCTGTGAGCAGTGTGTGTGTGTGTGTATGTGAGAGAGAGAGAGGTGGGAATTTTGGTGATGCTTGTATGATGCCAATACGCACCTCAGTTTCCCTCTGTGGTTGGTATTGCTGTGATTAGAATGAGCAGGAGACATGAGGTGTTTTGTCACGTAGCTGTCATTGGGTGATCTGAATGGGTCATTAAGGACTGGCTGGGACCAACCTACATCAGTGGAATACCCAACAGAGACAAGGGAATAATTGTCACCTGTCCATGGGAGGATCTCCGCTTGGCTGAGTGAAGCACACATGGACTCGTTACATTTTTGGGAGCAGGAAGAACTGGGCTCGCAGATGCAGGGAGCTCTACCAGAGCAAAGACAAATGGACAGGTGCAGTTAAAGGAAACCAAAGCGTTTTCTACAGCAGCCTGGCTCAAGGGCATTGGCCAGTATGGACTATATTGTCTTCTTTGCTTCCCTGTGCTAATCTAATGACTTTACAGTTCTTATTTTCGGTTCACTAATGAACCCTGCTATGTTTTAACAGTCTGCCCAGTGCCACAGCAAAAACTTGCTCTGTGCATTGACTGAGGAACAGTCTCTGAAGAGGAGTGTCGTTCAGCTGGACCTGCTGGCAGAGCTCACAGGTTGAAGTAGGAGTGTTGAAGCCCGAGGCTTCCCAAGCACTGTTTAAAAGCCCAGGCATTGCACAGATCCCATGGATCCATGACAGTGTGCCTAATGGGGAAAGGATATAAAACAAGACAAGGATCTAAATGCATATTTTGCATGGTCCCCTCATCAGTGCTCGTGGGAATCCCTGATCATTTCCAACGTGTATTAAAATCTTCCTTAAAAGCTCACCTCTTAGTTATCAGGTCATGTCAGTTATGTTAGAGGCCTCCCGCTTCCCTGGTTCTTGTTACGCAGACAGCAAGCAGCAAAAGACCAGAAGTCCGAAGTGCAGACAATGCCACGTTTATTGGGGTTAGTTTCTAAGCAAGCATATTCCGAAGCCCTTCACACCAGTCGGGCTTATCTCTATACGCCCATAGAGTCTGTTCCCCAGTGTTTCCTTCCCAGCTCTGATGCCGCAGAGCCTTGCCTGTGTTCCTGTTCCACGTTCCCCCTGTTACCAAACATGATTCCAATTTCTCTTCCCCATCCTGTTTATATAGTAATATTCTCAGCTATACGTTAACCAATCATTGTACTGAAATTTAATGAACCAATTCTAACAGATTGAAACATAATTCTCTAACCAATTATATCCCACTACCCTAATTAACTTACACCTAGCAAAATTAATTATACAGCAGACAGAAACAATTAGAGAACCAGACAGATTAACAATGGAAAATTGTGAGACGTAAATATAAAGCAATACAGAAATGAGTTTCACAACCATTGATAAGTGATTTCTTGCCAGACCAGCTGCTGTCAAACTAAGTTTTCTTTAACCATCTTAAGATCTGTTTATCTGGTGGTGATGGGCACTATCAGGACAGGATCATCTTCCTAACAGCCCAATAGCACCTTATTTCAGTGTGACTGGTTTGGGATGTGAGGATGTGACCCTTCGCTTCCCAGCTTATGGCTGCCCCTGCTGCTTAGCCAAAGGCCTTAGCCTAAGAACAAGGCCTCGGACTGTCACAGTAAGAGAAGGCCCTTACAAATACAGACAGTGATTTTGATTCTTTGTTTTTATACCCCTGTAAGTAGCTAAGTGATAAAAATACACCTAAGTTCTTAAACTATAGGCTTTACAGGTAGGCCTGAATATCTCTCTTCTAATAGTGGGTTCTACCCCTTCCCCCGTTCTGTGTCTGTCTTGTCTATTTAGATTGTAAATTCTTCAGGGCATGGGCCATCTACTGTTCTCTGTTGCACTTTGCCGAGCACAATGGGGACCCACTGTTAGTTCGTTCTTAGGCACGAAGGTAATGCATATGATTAACAACTCTCCTGCCATTTTGAGCCAAGGAAGCTGGCCTTGGGATGTTACTGCTTAAAAATGAGCTGGGGGTAAAACCATGGACTATTCCTTGTGACAAGTATCCCACAAATTCCACTGACCTCCCTTGTTTTCTTTGCCTGCAGTAGGGCTTCCAGATTCCAAACCTGATGTGATCTCGCAGCTGGAACGAGAGGAAGAGCCGTGGGTCCCAGATCTCCAGGGCTCTGAGAAAGAAGTGCTCCCAAGAGCTGCCTTCACAGGTAGGGAATTGGTTAAACCAACTCAAAAACTGTCTCTGAATTCAGGAAACATTTGGGATGCCCTACAAAGACCCTGTGTGAGCTTTCCAAGTTCAGGATTGTTCCCTGCAGATGTGGAATCATTAGGCAGATGTGACTCATGGCTTCCCACCTATACTCTGACAAGTGGCAGCAGGTCCCTGCCCAATGTTGCTTTCCCCAGAGTGTTCTGGTGAGATGCGGACTAAAACTGATCCCTTCCTCTCTCTTCTGCGGAAGGGTTTGGGGAAAACCAGCTCCTGATCGGTTTGATCTCTCCCACACATTTTGGTTTCTTCATCCCTTTTTCCATTCCTCTCTCTGAGATTTCCTTTCTCTCCGGTGCAGGGAGTGACCTATGTCTGGATTCTCTCTGTCTCCCATCAGGTGTTGGGATGGTGAATGAGAATGAGGAGCAGAAACCCCATAAGGAAGATGCTGAACAAGTAGAACCACAGGGGACATTATCAGGAAGATCCAAAGGGAATGTTTCCGGGAGTTGTGCACTCCCAGAAAAAGAAACAGCCTGCGAGACCCAGCAGAGGTCAGAAGAAAACTTAAGTATCCACTCAGACCTTATTCCACACGAGAGAATCAACTTTGAAGAGACACGCTACACATGCCATGAGTGTGGGAAAAGCTTCAATGGGAGCTCAGACCTTGTCACTCATCAGAGAATGCACAGAGGAGAGAGACCCTACATGTGCTCCGAATGCGGGAAAAGCTTCAATCAAAGCTCTGCCCTTATCACACATCAGAGAATCCACACAGGTGAGAAACCTTATGGATGCTCTGAGTGTGGGAAAAGCTTCAGTCAGCACTCCCACCTTATCACACATTGTAGAATCCACACAGGAGAGAAACCCTACACGTGCTCTGAGTGTGGGAAAAGCTTCAGTTGGAGCTCACACCTTATCAGGCATCAGAAAATCCACGTAAGAGAGAACTGTAATAAATGCCTTGACTAGGGCTGAGCAAAGATTTTTTTTTTAAATCACATTTGCTAGTTCCCACATAGTGATCTTTGCACCATCTTCACCGTAGTAGCTCAGCTCCCCCAGATGAGTTGCCTGCTTCTGCCTTTTCCAGCTCACCCTTCTTTGGGGTCAGTCCTATGATCTTTTCTATTGAGTCGTAGGAGTGTATGTCATAGAACCATAGAATATCAGGGTTGGAAGGGACCTCAGGAGGTATCTAGTCCATTCCCCTGCTGAAAGCAGGACCAGCCCCAACTAAATCAACCCAGCCAGGCTTTGTCAAGCCAGGCCTTAAAAATCTCTCAGGATGGATATTCCACCATGTCCATAGGTAACCCATTCCAGTGCTTCACCACCACCTTAGCAAAATTAGTTTCCTAATATCCAACCTAGATGGCTCCCACTGCAACTTGAGACCATTGCTCCTTGTTCTGTCATCTGCTACCACTGAGAACAGCCAAGCTCCATCAGCTCTAGGTGGGAGAGAGGTTTGATTCCCAACAAGCTACACTGAGGCAAAAACTACCTGTGCCTGACATCCACTAGGGCTGTACATGGCGTTGGCTGCTCAAGTTAGTGATCTTGGTGTAAAAAGAGTTGTTGTGCAGATGCAGCCCAGGTGCAGTGGTTGGCATTAGCTTTCCCCTTGACCTGACCTAAACTCCATCACTTTTCCTAGTCTAAACAAACCCTGAGCATCACGGTTATACTGTTCCCCCATTTCAAAGCAATTGTTAGTCATCGGGTTCCCCCTTTGGGAACCAATTGTTTCATTCCCAGTTATTCTGATGTTGCTTCAGGTTGTTCTGCAGAGCAGATATTTTTACTTCCATTTTCCTCACTTAAAATATATTGAACTATAACAAAAAGCAGGGATAGGGGAAAATGTCATTTCACCCTCTGTAACAATAGAAGGAGATAGGGTAAGTCAGAGGGATTCCCTTATTCCCCATCACCATCCCAATCCCCCTGTTGTGCAGTTGGTTAGGTCAATCTGTTTTCTAAAGGGCTGGGAAGATGATACCCTAGTAAATGACTTGGAACTAAGCAAAATACCCATGCATTGAGCTCCCAAAGCCGTTGTGGCCCAGGCCCTGTCGCTCCTGAAGAGATCTCCTTCCTAATCAGGTGCATGTTGCCTATTATTTGGGAAATGCAATCCCTATCTAGGTAGAGATGGGGAAAAATGGAGGTGACATTTCTGTTTAGCTCACCCCTGGGAGATGCTGCAAATGTGTAGAAATTGAAACCCATGTTGAATGTGATATATCTGCAGAAAGATACCTCTTTTTAATAGAGACCTGACATTTGTTGTCTTACAGGGATTCTAAGTCACACCTGAATTTAGTCCCTAATTTAAATCTGTGCCACCAGATTAAAGAAATAAAAGGGCACAGTAGGGGGAGTTGTACCTCACTGTCGCTACTGATCTGTTGTGTGGTCGGTGAAGAATTCTACACCAGAGAAGTGTAAAATTACTCCAAGTAAGGTCAAAGATTTGACAAGAACTCAGGTAGAAACTGCAGGTAGTGGTGGTTATTTTCACCCCAGATATGGAAGCTATGGTGTTTTTAGAATCCTGCTCCCTAGTTAAGTGGCATTGATCACATTCCTAAAGGACGCCATGATTAAACTGGGCACAACTGTCTTTTACCATCTGGCTCCAAAGTTAGATGAAGTACAGAGAGAAACAGCTGATTCCTTCAGAGCCATTCCATGCCTATGGGTCCCAGTCTGGCTGCCTTGTTGGACAAGGAGCACTTCCTTGCTGGCCAAACAATGGTAGCCAATGAGGTATCAGATGCGAAGTTCAGACTGCAGGATACTTGAATGCTGAGTCCAGAGTCTATGGTTTGGTCTCTTAGGGCAGGTCTATGCTACCCACCAGATCAGCGGGTAGCGATCGATCTATTGGGGTGTTGATTTATCGCATCTAGTCTAGACATGATAAATCAATCCCTGAGCGCTCTCCCGTCGACTCTGGTACTCCAGCACCACGAGAGGCACAAGCGGAGTCGACAGGGGAGCAGCAGCAGTCGACTCAGCGCTGTGAAGATGCCGAGGTAAGTCGACCTACATACGTCGACTTCAGCTCTGCTATTCCCATAGCTGACGTTGTGTATCTTAGATCGATCCCCCCTCCTAGTGTAGACCTGTCGTTAGTTTTTCTCTTGAGTCTAATGCATTTGTATCACCTCTCTGCCTCCTGCTTCTTTGAAAAATTAGAAAGTGTGAAAATAGAGCACAGGTGGTTCTAATTCCTCAGCATCTTCCTGCTGGGGTTTCCCCTCCTCATTCTCACTCACTGTCCCATCACCTGATGGGAGACAGAGAGAATGAGACATAGGTCACGCCCTGCACTTGAGAGAGAGGAAATCTATGCCAGTACCTGGTTCCTAAACTGCAGCTACAGTTCCTACTCCGGGCGAATCCAAAGCCCAAGAGGTGCAGAGATCCAACCCCTTATTATCTTAGAAACGTTTTGTTCCCTTTTCTATTTTTTGTCTGTTTCTTTTTATGAAGTTGGAGAACTCCCGGTCTTTCTATTTGATTGGGGTGTAACAGTGTGGCTCGGTGAGGGTGTGAACACCTCTGAAATCTACAACAGGAAGATGCTAGGAAGAATAGTTCCCCAAATCTTAATAGCCTTAAAACCCTGCCCTATGGAATGACTGAACGCATGCGCCTCACCTGTGCAAGCATCGCAAGGAATTGAGTGGTCAGATGTGTATTGTTCAGCGAGAGCTGTCTGAACTTCTTTTACTAATGTGTCTCTTAAGGTCTGTATGTGTTTTGGGGTGAGAGGGTGAGGAGAAGTATTAGCTACAGAATAGTGAAATCTAAGGAGAAAACTGTAATTAGCATTGAGGTTGTGGGCTAAATGTCAGCAATGATTAGGTTTCGGCATTGAAATATTCAGCTGGGTAAATCTGGGTTGCAAGGCCTGGGTGAAAAATCTCTATGTGCATTGCCTTGGGAGCAGGGGGATCTGGGAGACAGGGGGGGCTATTTACCCAGAGCTCAGGAGCAATCTGCTCAGGGGTGATGCAGCAGAAAAGAGCTGGGTGCTGCTTTCCTCACTTATTTCTCCTTATCCCCTTTCAGTCTCTCCTCTTTCCCTTTCTTCCCCCTCCACCACCCTCTGGCAGGGAGACGTGGTCACTTCCCTGCTCCCAGGGGCGCTCACTCGCCCGTAGCTGGATTGGCCCCTGTGAGCGCTAATAGGAGCGAGAGCCTGGGTGCGGGTCAGTCCCTGCAGCGGCTCTGGGACACACAGGGGCAGGAGGAGGAGCAGAGATGGGGCTAGTTCCCACCTCAGACAGTCCCTGGCCCGGTGAGTGCGGCAGCTGCAGCCTGGGTTGGGCTTGAAGGAGCCAGGAAGGGGCTGGAGCAGTGGGGGGCTGGTAGGAAGGAAGCAGGGAAAACAAGGAAAAGAGCCGTGGGGCAGCTCCTGGTGGCCGGGCTTTGTAAGGTACCAGACGCTGCTGGTGCTGCTGCCTCCAGTGTGCGCTGGGAGCCGGGGCTGAGCTCCGGGCTGCTGCAGCGGTGCCAGAGGGGCTGCTCCAGGGACAGACGTTCACTGAAGCACTTTCTGTGCCCATCCGAGGTGGGGACTTTCTCCAGCTGGACCCAGTCCCAGGCTCTGCTGCCCCCGGCCAGGGGCCGCAGGCACCAGGGGCCAGAGGGACCCCAGGGGCAGCCCTGGGTGGGCAGAAGAGAGACTCCACACACAGGTCCCAGAAGCTGAGGGTCTTGCAGCCCCTGGGGATCTGCTCTTGGGTGGGGTCTGGACAGCGATGGAGCCCCGGCCTCATGCTGCCTCAGGTGCAGTGTGAGAAACTGCTGTGTGTAGGAATTTGCTACTTATGGTGCACTGAGCATGTTCACATAAACTGAGCATGCTCAGTAAATCTGCTGAAGCCACTTCCCTTCACCCTGCCCTTTCTCAGGATCAGATTCTGCAGATTGCTATTTACAGGGTGTCATAAACGTATAGCTACAGATAGCATAACATACCCTGTAAAGGGTTAAAAAGCTCAGATAACCTGGTTGGCACATAACTAAAAGGACCAATAAGGGAAGAAAATACTTTCAAATCCGCGGGGGAAGGTTTTTGTTCTCGTGTTCCTTTGTTCTCTCTGGGTCAGCGAGGAACCAGGGCATGGAAAATACGTCTCCCTAAGCACATGGCATAGAAAAACCTTAGAGTTCTGTCCATAGGCAGGTCCTTGCATAGCTTGCTGAGTCACAAGGTGTATCTGCCTTTTCTCAGTGGGTCAATTGTAGAGCTGATGGTCCGTAATGGGCCACCAAGCAGGCTAGGCAGAACTGACACCAACTTGTCTGGCTGGGGTGTTCCCTGGAAGCAGAGCACAAGTTTGAAATAAGGGCAGCATAGAGCCAATATTCATTACATCAACTACAAAAATGATACACAGTTAGAGATAGCATCATTATAATCAGCCAGTCAGAACCTCTCCATAGACCCCTTACACAACAGCCTTTCTACAATATTGGCAGCGAATATAGAACAGTGGTCGCAATGGTGATCTATACAGTTACAGATTATGTCAGTAATGTCACAGGAGGTGACATGGCATCAATGAAATTGGAGCTGGGGCAGCAAAGAGCCACCAGATGTTCTGAGGGCTGGAGAAAAATGCCTTCTAGTGAGCTACTGTAAGAGCTCAACCTGTTTAGCTTATCAAAAGAAGATTGAAAGGTGACTTCATTGAAGTGCTGAAGTGCCTTAATGGAGAGAAAGGACTGGGTATTAAAGGGCTCTTGAATCGAGCAGAGAAAGGCCTAACAAGACCCAATGGCTGGAAGATGAAAAGAGACAAATTCATATTACAACTAAGGCACAAATAGTCAACAGCGATGATGATTCACCACAGGAACAAGCTACCAAGGAAAATGGTGGATTCTCCATCTCTTGATGTCATTTCATGAAGACTAGATGCCTTTCTGGAATGTGTTTGCCCCAAAAGTAGCTCTTGTGTCCTACAGGAGGCCTGTGATACGCAGGGGGTCAGATTAGATGCTCTAATGGTCTCTTCTGGCCATAAAGTCGACTCATTTCTGAAAAACTGAGTGTAGCACTGGGAGCAGCGTCTGATGTTTCCCTGTCTAGCCGGCTTGCTGCCTAGAATGAACGCTCCTTGAGTGGGGTGATCCACAGGGAGTAGCTCAACCCTCCAAAGTGCCTGGCCAGGGGCAGGACATTGGCACAGCAAGGGAGGGGTGTGGCAGTGACATCACAAAGGCCTTTTGCAGGACCTCAGCCTATTGGTCCAAGGTGGTGGGGAGGTGGTGACCTCACAGAGAGATGCTGACATCAGCCAGGCAGGACAGGGGCGAGGGGCCAGGGAAACCTCAGAGACCCTGTGGCTTTGCTGCAGCAAGTCTCCTTCTCCAGGTCTCTCTCTGAGGACTGAGAGAGTATTCGGGTTCACGGACGTGAGCGCCAGGAGGAACCTCTTTCGAGTTTTCTCCTTCCCTTTCAGTGATTTTACTGGTATTTGCTGGATACGCTGAGCGGGGTGGGGGTGGGACTCTGTTGAGTGGGATCCACCCAGAGCTTCCATTTGATTCGCTCCTCTCTGCCACAAATAGTGGGGCTGTGAGTGGGGAAAGAGGTCCTGAGTGTTGGACTCTTGCTCTTTCAGGGGCCGGTGACCTTCGAGGAGGTGGCTGTGTATTTCACCAGGGAAGAGTGGGCTCTGCTGGACCCCGCTCAGAGAGCCCTCTACTGGGATGTCATGCAGGAGAACTATGAGACTGTGACCTCGCTGGGTAAGGGTTCCTGTCCCCTCGGTTCTTGGAAGGGGAAATGAAGAGATAAGGTTCACGCCAGCCCCACAATGCCACCTCTACTCTGTCCTATTTCAGCATCACCCCAATATGCCAGTGACACACACACACTACCAGAGACCCTCCCCTGCTGCAGAACACTTTGGGAACAGAGCACAGGAGCCGTATAGCAAGAGAAGAAGAGAAAGGAGGGAGGGAGGGATGGATGGAGGAAAAGGTGAAACAAAAAGGACAAACCCTAATGTCCCCAGTGATTCTAAGGGACAAAATCCCAGGTGTGCAATAAAATTCTGCCTCCTTAAGCTCGTGTTTTCCATGCCTAGAATTCAGCTGTCACCAGATGGATCAGACTGAACAGGTTTCAAACCTCCAGGAGGCTCTTACCTTCTAAACAGGGACGGCTGTTTTCTAGTAAAATCACTAAAAGGGAAGGAGAAAACTCGAAAGAGGTTCCTCCTGGCGCTCACATCCGTGAACCCGAATACTCCCTCAGTCCTCAGAGAGAGACCTGGAGAAGGAGACTTGCTGAAGCAAAGCCACAGGGGTCTCTGAGGTTTCCCTGGCCCCTCGCCCCTGTCCTGCCTGGCTGATGACAGCATCTCTCTGTGAGGTCACCACCTCCCCACCACCTTGGACCAATAGGCTGAGGTCCTGCAAAAGGCCTTTGTGATGTCACTGCCACACCCCTCCCTTGCTGTGCCGATGTCCTGCCCCTGGCCAGGCACTTTGCAGGTTTGAGCTACTCCCTGTGGATCACCCCACTCAAGGAGCGTTCGTTCTAGGCAGCAAGCCGGCTAGGGAAACATCAGACGCTGCTCCCAGTGCTACACTCAGTTTTTCAGAAATTAGTCGACTTTATTGCCAGAAGAGACCATTAGAGCATCTAATGTGACCCCCTGCATATCACAGGCCTCCTGTATGAGACAAGAGCTACTTTTGGGGCAAACACATTCCAGAAAGGCATCTTGTCTTCATTAAATGACATCAGGAGATGGAGAATCCACCATTTTCCTTGGTAGCTTGTTCCTGTGGTGAATCATCCTCGCTGTTGAATTTTTGTGCCTTAGTTGTAATATGAATTTGTCTCTTTTCACCTTCCAGCCATTGGGTCTTCTTATGCCTTTCTCTGCTCTATTAAAGAGCCCTTTAATACCCAATCTTTTCTCTCCATTAAGGCACTTCAGCACTTCAATGAAGTCACCTTTCAATCTTTTGATAAGCTAATCAGGTTGAGCTCTTTGAATAGCTCACTAGAAGGCATTTTTCTCCAGCCCTCAGAACATTTGGTGGCTCTTTGCTGCCCCAGCTCCAATTTCACAACATCTTTTTCAAACGAGGACACCAAAACTGGAGGCAGTATTCCAGTATCAGTCTCTCTGATGCTGTGTCACCTCCTTTGACGTTATTGACATAATCTGTAACTGTAGAGATCACCATTGCGACCACTGTTCTATATTTGCAGCCAATATTACAGAGAAGTGGTCGTGTAAGGGGTCTGTGGAGAGGTTCTGATTGGCTGATTATAATGATGCTCTCTCTAGGTGTGTATCATTTTTTGTAGTTGACATTATGAATATTGGCTCTATGCTGCCTGTATTTCAAACTTGTGCTCTGCTTCAGGGAATGATACCTTTGTTTAATTGATGAAAACATAAACTAGACACTTAGAGGACTGGAACTGATTTCAGCTGATGGACAGGTTTGCTAGGTTTTTTTTGCATTTGGACAGCGAAATGTTGAGTGTTCACATTCATTTCAAGCATCCTCGTATGGTGGAGCTCCTGAACATAATGGAGAATGGAAATGAAATTTTTTTTCTTTAAGAGGGCACCTGGGTTTGAACAAAGGACCACTTGATCTGCAATCAAACACTTTACCCCTGAGCTATACCCCCATTACAACAGGAGTATGGAATCGTGATCTCCAGGACTTTGAAGGACAGACCCTGCTTCATCGAGCTCCTTTGCCATTCCCAGACCACAGGTGGTTTTAAAAATGGGGTTTGATTAAACTTCTTAAATGTGGTCAACACCACAGCTTGCACCCCCACTGCTATAGCTTCTCCCCATGACAGAGCTGCCACCTCCTGGGGAAGTGGATTGACTACACCAACAGGAAAACTCTCCCCCCGCAGCATGGAGCAGTGGTTCTCAAGCTATGGGTCAGGACTGCAAAGTGGGTCGTGACCCTGTTTTAATGGGGTCACCAGGGCTGGCATTAGACTTGTTAAGTCCTGGGGCTGAAGCCAAAAGTCTGAGCCCCCCCACGGAAGAATCCCTCAGGTTTTGGTTTTGCCCTCCCCCCACTGGGGCTCAGTCTTTGGCACTCCCCCCCCTCCCTGAGTGGAGGGGCTTGGTCCCTCTTTCCAGGGCTACGTATTAAGTTATTTTGGCAGAAGGAGGTTGCAGTGAAAGGATGTTTGAGAAACCCTGGCACAGAGCATCTCCATTACTGAGCTGCAGCAGCATAGACTCACTGTTTGAAACATTGACCTGGCCTTAGCCTCTGAATATGTCTAGGCTTGGCTCCCTATGGCACTGTTGTGATCGGACCCTGGAAGTACAGCCATGGAGACACCACACACCAGCCTTGCCTAGCTGGCAAGGATCAAACCTTCACAGAAAGACCCCCATGGTTTTCTAGCCCAGCTACCTAAGGCCTCAGCCACAACCACTTAACAGAGGGGCCTTTCTAGACTCTGGTTCTCTTCTCACTGAAGGGTCATTACAAATTGTTTGCTCAGACCAGCTTCCCCAGCACACTCACTGCTGTGCAGCTCTGTACGTGTGGCCATGGCTGAACAGCCAGAATTCCTGCCCATTTCCCTACTGGCTGGAGCATGATTAGAGTGTGTTTGTGGTTAATGATGTTGCTGTAGATTGTTCATTCCCTGCCTTGGCAATTCAGACAGTCCCTTTTCCCATTGTATCGCCAGCACCTCTGGGAGTCCAATAACAGAGGCAGGTTTTCTCTGGGCACTGAGATTTTTGAGGGCATTGGTGGCTCCTTTCTTTCCTCACCCTGGAGTAAACTCAGCTTTTTATTCCACCCTTGCTGACTCATGGAATAACAACAGCAGCATGAAGAGGAGAGTGAATATCTCACTGCCAGGGGGAAGGTGGACGCATCCCCTCTGTCTGACCATTGCCATTGCAGGAGAGAAGGTTTCATTGGAATCGAATGCCCTGGCTCAGACAATAGACAGAGGGAGGTTTTGCTGTTCATGGATCTGTGCAAAGGAAATTGTGTGTCTGTGTGAAAATGAGGGATATGAAATGCCCACGTGGTGGTGCCTAAGGCAAAAGGGAACCCTAGAGGATTAGAATAGGATAAGTTCTCAAGTAACATGTTTCTTACTTTCACCATCTGTTAGTTTTGATGATTATCGATGGAAAGATTTTGCCATTGGGTTGTGTGTTTACACAAAAATTGTGCTCTCCAGAATGTCAACTTCCCACAGAGCTGGGATCCTTCCCTTGTTTCCCCCCCAGACCACTGCCCCACCCCCACTTCTGGGGTCCCCTTCCAACACTGTCCAACTCCCCTGCTGGCAGGATCCCTTCCCATTCCTTTCATTTCCTGCCTCCCCTCTGAGCAAAAGCTCTGCATTATTCCCACACTGGGAATTGAACCCAGGCCACCTGGGTGAAAACCAGGAATCCAGATCATGAGACCATATGGGACTTGTATAGTCAATAGCACATTTACACATTCACACCCAATAATTCAAAGTAGCCATTCAAAAAAACTTCAAAAACAGACTTCAAAGAGAAATTGCAGAGTTACAATTGATTTGCAAACGTAACACCATTAATTTGAGCTTGAATAAGGACTGGGAGTAGCTGACTCACGACAAAAACAATTTTCCCTCTCTTGGTATTGACACCTCCCCATCAATTATGGGGAGAGGACCACATCCACCCTGACTGAATTAGCCTTCAACACTGGTTCTCCCCTTGTACGGTAACTCCCGTCACTTCATGTTCCAATCTATATTTATGCCTCTATCTGCAATTTTCACTCCATGCATCTGAAGAAGTGGGCTTTTTACCCACGAACGCTTATGCACAAATAAATCTGTTAGTCCTTAAGGTGCCACCGGACTCCTCATTGCTTTTAATTCTAAGCTGATCTTAACCCTTTCAGTACCCTTACAAACTCAGATGCTTCTCACCACAGGCTGGCTGGTGGCTTCTCAGCCAGGCTCTCCCCTTTCATCAGCGCTTCAGGTGCTTGGTGTGGGGGTGTCTGTAGACGCAGGTGGCAGAGAGAGATAAAGCCTGGCGAATGTCTCTCCTTTTATCATGTCCTTTCTTCCCTCATGGCTTTGCCCCCCCTCCCCCCTTCAGAGTCAGGTGAGCATCACTGCGTCTCTCCAAGCAAGTCTGAGCAATTCCCCTGGGGTGTCCTCATGCAGGTGAGTCATTGCATTGTAGCTCCCTTGCTGGGCAATGGCTGTCGATGGGTTGTTTGACACCCTGTCCGGGTGTTGGTTACTTTCCTTGCTGTTGCCACTGGGGAGCTAATATTTGGCTGACTCCACCACCTTACAGCACAGTGACAACCACACTGCACAATTCTCATAACTTCATATGCATGAATGGTCTACATCTATGGGTAGAGAAATGACTTTCAGCAGATCATATCCTTTCCCTGATACCTTACAAGTCATGCTCTCTATGTAAGATCACGAAGACATGAAAATGAGGATTATGGGGGTTACAGCCGCTCCCCCAAAGGTATAGAATGTCACACTGAGATTCTGTGTTCATTTGTTCTGTAACAGCATTACAGAGATCCAATGACTGACCAATGGCATTTCCAAATGCTAAAATAGCAAGCGATGTCGGTCTCTCATTGGCCATCAGCGACTGAAGATGTGGTTTAACGAGCCGGAGCTTCAAGGCGAGGGTGGCTCTGTCCACTGCCTTCCGTTGCGCTGCTGGGCCCCAAGTCCCTGGTGGCCAATATGTGACGCTGGGAGAAGAGAGTGGGGTGGCAAGTGGCGGCAGGACTTTTGCCACCAAGGTCTAGCTGCCCAACTTCCTCCTGGTACTGCTGGCCCCCCGTCGCCTTCAGGTAACCCAGGAACTAAGGCAGGAATAGGGCGAGGAAGCAAGTAAAGCCGAGCAAGGAAGGCAAAAGTGAATCTTGTCTTCATGGGCCACTCGCAATGACGTCCTTTTTCTGTGCCACAGCTGACAACAACATCCCAGACAGAAAAGCAGGAGGTCAAAAAGAAACTGAGCAGCTGCTGAAGTAGTTCAGTTGGGAGCGTGCTAGACTAACAGGCTCTTCTGTCCCTCTGTGTGCACGGGTGGGATGTTTTCTGAAAGTGCAGCAGTTCCTTTAACTGCCACGAGTCCCTCATTTCAGGCTATGCAGCAGGAAAAGACAGCATGGGCTTCTGCACCGAGTTGGCCCACCTGACCTTTCATTCTTCTCTTGCTCTTTGTCAGCAAGGGGAAGAAAAAGAAGCTCTCCCTCAAGCTTGAGTCACAAGGGCGACGTAAGGACGACTTCCTGAGTGCCCGCTCCAGTCCTCTGCTCTGCCAGCTGACCTATTGAAGGGTTGTCACCACTTTCTCCAGGTTTGTCCATCGGTCTGTGCCAGGGTGAGCAACAGCCAAGTAGATGGAGTTTCTGTAGTGTAGTGGTTATCGCATTTGCCTAACACACAAAAGATCCCTGGTGCAGAAACATGCTGGCTTCCTTTTCCCAGATCCCCTTGCTGTTCAGGAAGGCCTCCTCCTTCTCCTGTTGGCCTGTCCCTGGGATAACTCCAACCCCCGCATGACAGAGGGTGCTTGTTGGGAATGGAATGTGAAATGCTGAGATTGTTTAGGCTTCTGGGACGAGCCGATTACGCTGGGAACTGTGTGTAAAGGGCTGGCCTTGAGCGGCCAGCTAATTGTAAATAGGATGATAAGTCAAACAGGTGTTAGGATGATAATTACCCTATGGGGTTACAGCTGCGGCTGTGTTAATTTTGTTAACCAATTAGCAACTGCTTGCTTGCCTGCTTCAAGAGTATAAAGATGTATGCTGGAGAGAAATAAATGACTCTGCTATCCAATCAAACTGACTGAAGAGCTTTGTTCATATACGCCTGCGATGCAACAGGTGCTGACAGCAGCGGAGAAAGCACCTTACATCAGGCTGGAGAACCTAGAGGAGTGCGGCGTGTCACCTTTTGGAGGCTTGTGGCTTGGCCTCCTCTGCTGTTGGAGGTTGGCCGGTGGAGGCCGGCTCTTCCTGCTGGCCTCCTCGGCGTGACTTGCCAAAGGAGGAAGTGAGGCAGGAATGGGGGAAAAGAGGAAAGTCGAGCTGAGGAAGGCAGGGCAGAAGCTAAGCGCCTCAGTGCGGCTAAATGGGGTTAGTAGAGCGTCACCATTCGTTCTGCAAAGCCGAGGGAGGTGCGGTTGGCTGCTGGGAGGCAGAATCCTGTGCCTGCCTGTTGGCTTCCCAGGGGTGGCTACTTGCAGCCCAGGAGAAGAAGGGGGGTTCTGGGTGAAAGGAAAACAAGCAAAGTTGAGTCCAAGTGGAGAATGGCTGCTCGTTTATGGCCAACCTGGGGGCATGACTGATGGTTTTAGAGGTGGAGGCTGGGCTGGCTGTGAGCAACTGGGATCCAGGAAACCCCCCGCCTGCCCTTCTGAGGGCCAAACCCATGGAGGTGCGGTTGGCTGCTGGGAGACAGACCCCTGTGCCTGCCTGTTGGCTTCCCAGGGATGGCTCCTTGCAGCCCAGGAGAAGGGGGGTTCTGGGGGGAAGGAAAAGCAGCAATGGCGAGGCTGAGTGGGCTCCTTTCTGGCCGAGATGGTGGGTCTGGGAGTTGCCTGTAAGCCATAAGTGGACTTGGTGGAGTGAAAACCGCTGCTCCATTCTGGCTGACCTGGGGGAGCCATTAATGACTTGGGAGTGGGGGCAGGGCACTGGCTGTGAGCAAATGGGATCCAGGAAGCCCCAGCCTGCGCCTCCAGGGGCCCAGTCGTCTTCTTCTCTCCTGCCACGGGGAGCCTGGCCTAGAGCCTGCCCAGCATGTGCTGCAGCTTGAGCATTAAGCCTTCCTGTGTGGCCTGTGCTGGAGCTGACCCTGGACCCCTGTGGGGCACTGTTGGGGGAAATCCCGACTGCAAATAATTCTGGCCACAAGATCAACCCATTGGGTCGAATGGGGCAAGCTGGAGGCCTGGTGCCTTAGTCCATGGGGCCAGCAGGTCAAGCCATTTTCCTGCATGTGGTGGGGGAGGCAGCCGCTGTGGTTCGCCCTTCCTGCTCCCTGCGCTGCTGCACCCTAAAATCCCTGTCGGCCGGCAAGATGGGCTGGGAGCCTGGAGAGAGGAGGCAAAGGGGTGGCCCGAGCCCCCTCGGCCACTGCCCCTGCCCCAGGCAGCCCACAGAGACCTGATGCCTCCCCAAGTGACACACGGAGATGTGCCAGCAGCGCTAAGGCGCCTCCCTGCCCACTCTGCCCCCTCCCTCCCTGCCACACTGCTCCTGGAAGTGGCCGGCATATCCCTGCAGCCCTGAGTGCAAACGCCACAGCTGACCCGCCCCCGTATCCCACTGCCTAGGAGCCACTGCCGGAGGGGAGTGTGTGCCAGTCACTTTGGGAGCTGTGCTGCCCGAGGTAAGCACCTCCACCCCCGACCACCTCCTGCACCCCTACCCCTGCCCCAGCACAGAGGCTCTCTGTGTCTTGAACAAGCACTTTCAAGGATTGGCCAAGAACTTCTGCTCTGTTTCTGCGAAACAGACACAAAAAAGGGAGCCCAACGGACAAGTTTAGTTCGCAAGCACAAACTGGCAGGGCCAAGCCTGGATCTCTCAGTTACTCAGAAGGCTCTTCAGCCAGCTCTTCCCAAAGGCCAGTCTCTAGAGGCTTTTGTGACATGATGTACTTCAAAATAGCTCCCTGTAGCTCACATAGTCATCATTCATATATGGCTGTGATATGTCCTACAAACCATTCCATGCAAGTTATCATATGAAAAGTCATGATCTGCTGAAATCGGTTATTCTGTCCAAATATGTATAGCATGAGGGTGTGTGAAGTTATGCATTTTGCTGTATGGTTGTTACTGAAATAGGCTATAATTTTGCTAGTGACCCCTGCCGAGGAGGGTGTTCAACAGCCATGAATCAGCAGAGGAATTGTAATTAAGGGATTTCCAATTCAGTGACAGATGCCCAAACACAACACTGTGGGGACCGCTCAAGTCTATGACTCAGTTGCACAAGACCACACCAGGAGGATTCCCCAACCTAGTGACTCACCCGGACACGTCTGGGCAAGTGTCTTCTAGACTCTTGAACTAAGGATATAAAATAGGAGACTGTGGCATCATGTTTTTGCCTTTCTCCTCCCCCACCTATGCTGGAAGCAGCAGGAATCCTGAGAAAATGAAGGTCATCTGGGGACAGTAATCCAGGTTTTAGGGGGAATTCTATGTATTAAGGAGGGTAACATCCAGTAGGATGAGAAAATTCTTGACCTAACTACTGCCTAGTGTAATAAGGTGTAATGATTAGATTTTGTTGTGGTCATACAGTGCTTAGTGCTCTGCGTTCTGGCCTCAAGAGCCATGGATGCAAGTTGAGTTACGATGACCTTTTCCTTGTCTCCACATTTCTTATGTGCCTCCTTCTGACACTTGTCAGAAAAAACAACTGGTTTCTTTTGCAAGCATTTGCATTGCAAGGCAGAGGCAGTCTTCTCTGTTTCTGCAAAAGATTCACCAAAAGGTGGGAAGAGCAGACACATTTGTTAAGGCACTACTGGGAGCTGCATCCCTAACTCCACTTTACCTGGCAGGTGAGTCACCCAGCTTAGCCACGGTGCGACTCTCTGGGACTTTTCTCCCAACCGCTCCATTTTTCATCAATGACAATCAAAAGGAAGGTGACATGACATCTGTGTGTGAACATCTCCAGGGAATCACAAGGATGTGTGGCGCAGGCTCTTGTGTTGCAGCAATTGCAGTCGAAGCAACCGCCATGCCAATGCCAGTCATAGCAGCGTTTTCATCAACTCCAGGTTTGTGATTTGATTGTTTCCAATGCTTCTCTCCAAAGAAGCCTTTTCCTTAGCAAGCAATGACTTGGATACCAAGGGAGGCCTCTTCTGTTTCCTAGGAAGACCCAGGAAAATGTGAGCAGAGGAGACAAAAGCTATACACCAAGGCACCACTGGGAGTTGAACCCAGGATCTCCTGTTTACTAAACAGGTGCTTTAGCCAGCTAAGCCATGGTGCCTGCCCAAAGAAGGTATTTGCAACTGTTTCATTTGATGGTTCAAGTCAACACCTGCAAATTCTAAAGTACAGACATTCCCCATTTCCCTCAAGACTTGCAGACCTTGAGGTGTTTGGCTCTCTGTGCACAGAAAGTCACAGCTGAGTAGACAGAGGGCTTCTAACATGTGCCTCTCCCACCAGTCACTGTGATCATATAATGGTTAGTGATCTGTGTTTCAGTCGCAGCAACCTCGGCTCAGTTCTGAGTCATGGTAACCTTTCCTTCAGCTCCAGACTTCTCATTTGCCACTTTCCATGTGTGGTGGGCTGTCTGCCCCAAACAAGCAGAAGAAAGATTAAGGCAGCCTTGAAGAGGCTGTGCAGAACCCAGCCTATCAAGAAAGGGCTTATTGGGAGAGCCAATCAGGAGAAGGCTTGCTGGAGCAGCCCATATATAAAGAGCTGCTCAGCACAGCAACAGTTAGTCATTCCTTGGAGTTTGAAGAGGGAGGATTGGCTGCCAGGAAGGAAGGAGCCGGGAGGGTATCGTGATCAGAGTAGTGCTGGGGTAAGAGGTGCATGAGTGACCTCCTGGCTGACTACTGCCAGACTAAGGCCCTGATACAAAGGTGGAGGAAGGTTCTAGGTCTGTTGGGAAATGGTCCAGGGAAACAGATGGCAGGGTTGGAGGTTCACAACTTTTGCCTCAGTAGCCACTGACACAGGTGGCTACACCCTGGACTGCAGCTGGCCACTGAGGCAATTGTCTGGGTAGAGGACACCCCCCCCCCCCCCAGCAAGGGGGAGAGATCTGAGTGGGGCACAGCCAGAGGGCTGTGTCCATAAGAGGACACTGAAGTCCTGAGAGCAACATGGGTCCTAATGATCATAGAATCTCAGGGTTGGAAGGGACCTCAGGAGGTATCTAGTCCAACCCCCTGCTCAAAGCAGGACCAAACCCAACTAAATCATCCCAGCCAGGGCTTTGTCAAGCCTGACCTTAAAAACCTCTAAGGAAGGAGATTCCACCCCCTCCCTAGGTAACCCATTCCAGTTCTTCACCACCCTATTAGTGAAAAAGTTTTTTCTAATGTCCAACCTAAACCTTCCTCTCTGCAACTTGAGACCATTACTCCTTGTTCTGTCATCTTCTACCACTGAGAACAGTCTAGATCCATCCTCCTTCAAACCCCCTTTCAGGTAGTTGAAAGCAGCTATCAAATCCCCCCCTCATTCTTCTCTTCTGCAGGCTAAACAATCCCAGTTCCCTCAGCCTCTCCTCAGAAGTCATGTGTTCCAGCCCCCTAATCATTTTTGTTGCCCTCTGCTGGACTCTCTCCAATTTATCCACATCCTTCTTGTAGTGTGGGGCCCAAAACTGGACACAGTACTCCAGATGAGGCCTCACCAGTGCTGAATAGAGGGGAATGATCACATCCCTCGATCTGCTGGAAATGCCCCTACTTATACAACCCAAAATGCCATTAGCCTTCTTGGCAACAAGGGCACACTGTTGACTCATATTCAGCTTTTCGTCCACCATAACCCCTAGGTCCTTTTCTGCAGAACTGCTGCCCAGCCATTCGGTCCCTAGTCTGTAGCAGTGCATGGGATTCTTCCGTCCTAAGTGCAGGACTCTGCACTTGTCCTTGTTGAACCTCATCATATTTCTTTTGGCCCAATCCTCTAATTTGTCTAGGTCCCTCTGTATCCTATCCCTACCCTCCAGCGTATCAACCACTCCTCCCAGTTTAGTGTCATCTGCAAACTTGCTAAGGGTGCAGTCCACACCATCCTCCAGATCGTTAATGAAGATATTGAATAAAACCGGCCCCAGCACCAACCCTTGGGGCACCCCACTTCGCCAATGGCCAGTTCAGATCTCAGGTTTGGGGGGTTTCCTCCATTTCCACCTGCAGGGATTTGTCCTTGTGCGGGTGGGAAATGGTTCCCCCGAGTGATTCCTGAGCTGGGCAGAGGGTGAATGGGCAGAGGCTGGGGGGGCCCTGAGACAGGGACACCTCTGGGCTGGGCTGGGGGGGCCACTCTCTGCTGGCAACGGGGCCTGGGAAGGGCCAGGAAGGGGAGGGAGGAGCAAGTGCCCCCCATGGAGACGGCCCAGCCCCAGGTTTCCCAGTCCCAGCTACTCCCCAGCACCTGCTGGCCCAGGAAATTTCCACCACTTGCATCCGAAGAAGTGGGTATTCACCCACGAAAGCTCATGCTGCAAAACGTCTGTTAGTCTATAAGGTGCCACAGGATTCTTTGCTGCTTCTACAGAACCAGACTAACACGGCTACCCCTCTGATACTTGACACCATGCAAGGCACTGCATTTAGCCGTATGGAGTGGAAATCCATCAACCTCATGAAGAAACTTGCACAAATACAGACAGACATCATCTTCCTTTCCAAATGCAAACGGATGGACATCATACCTAATGGACTAAAGGTAAAAAATCCACTACTATCTACATACTACACAGACCACAGTGAGAGATTATGTCATACTCTATCGAAGAAACTGAGGAACCACCTGATCAGCATCCTATACAGCAAACAGGAAAACATCAAAAAAGAGCTCTCCAACCTGGAGACTCTCATCAATAACCAAACTTCCATACAAATGGACTTCACTAAAATAAGACAGGAGATCTACATTACTCACTTCACCTCTCTACAAAGGAAAAAGGACTGTAAGCTGTCTAAACTCCTACCTGCCACATGGGGCCACAACCGTGGTACCCCTAACCCATCCAGCAATATCGTCAATCTATCCAACCACACACTCAGCCCAGAAGAACAGTCTGTCCTATCTCGGGGACTCTCTTTCTGCCCTGCCACCCCCACCAATATGATACAGTTCTGCGGTGATCTGGAAGCCTACTTTTGCCGTCTCCGACTCAAAGAATTCTTTCAGGACAACACTGAACAGCGCACGGATACACAGTTACCCTCCCACCAACAGCACAAGAAGAAGAACTCCACATGGACTCCTCCTGAGGGTCGAAATGACAGTCTGGACCTATACATTGAATGCTTCCGCCGACGTGCACAGGCAGAAATAGTGGAAAAACAACATCGCTTGCCTCACAACCTAAGTCGTGCAGAACGCAATGCCATCCACAGCCTCAGAAACCATCCTGACATTATAATCAAAGAGGCTGATAAAGGAGGTGCTGTTGTCATCATGAACAGGTCTGACTACCAAAAGGAGGCCGCCAGACAACTCTCCAATACTAAATTTTACAGGCTACTTCCCTCAGATCCCACTGAGGAATACACTAAGAAACTGCACCATCTACTCAGGACACTCCCTACACTAACACCAGAACTAATCAACATACCCTTAGAGCCCCGACCAGGGTTATTCTATCTACTACCCAAGATCCGCAAACCCGGAAATCCTGGACGCCCCATCATCTCGGGCATTGGAACTCTCACTGAAGGACTGTCTGGATATGTAGACTCTCTACTCAGACCCTATGCTACCAGCACTCCCAGCTATCTCCGTGACACCACTGATTTCCTGAGGAAACTACAATGCATTGGTGACCTTCCAGAAAACACCATCCTGGCCACCATGGATGTAGAGGCTCTCTACACAAACATCCCACATACTGATGGAATACAAGCTGTCAGGAACAGTATCCCTGATGATGCCACAGCACACCTGGTTGCTGAGCTCTGTGGCTTTATCCTCACACACAACTATTTCAAATTTGCTGACAATATATATCTCCAGATCAGTGGCACCGCTATGGGCACCCGTATGGCCCCACAATATGCCAATATTTTTGTGGCCGACCTGGAACAACGCTTCCTCAGCTCCCGTCCACTCACGCCCCTTCTCTACCTATGCTACATTGATGACATCTTCATCATCTGGACCCATGGGAAGGAGACTCTGGAAAAATTCCACCACGATTTCAACAGCTTCCACCCCTCCATCAACCTCAGCCTGGACCAATCTACACAGGAGGTCCACTTCCTAGACACCACGGTGCAGATAAGTGATGGTCACATCAACACCACCCTATACTGAAAACCTACCGACCGCTATGCCTACCTTCATGCCTCCAGCTTCCATCCCGGACACACCACAAGATCCATTGTCTACAGCCAAGCACTGAGGTACAACCGTATCTGCTCTAACCCCGCAGACAGAGACCAACACCTAGAAAATCTCCACCAAGCATTCTCAAGACTACAGTACCCACACGAGGAAATAA
This sequence comes from Mauremys mutica, assembly GCF_020497125.1. Taxonomy (NCBI): domain Eukaryota; kingdom Metazoa; phylum Chordata; order Testudines; family Geoemydidae; genus Mauremys; species Mauremys mutica. The sequence goes on from NW_025423259.1 coordinate 555,101, forward strand.
GGAAACAGATCAACAGAGCCAGACGTGTACCCAGAAGCCTCCTACTGGAAGACAAACCCAAGAAAGAAACCAACAGGACTCCACTGGCCATCACATACAGTCCCCAGCTAAAACCCCTACAACGCATCATCAGGGATCTACAACCCATCCTGGACAATGATCCCACACTTTCACAGGCCTTGGGTGGCAGACCAGTTCTCGCCCACAGACAACCTGCCAACCTGAAGCATATTCTCACCAGCAACTGCACACCGCACCATAGTAACTCTAACTCAGGAACCAATCCATGCAACAAACCTCGATGCCAACTCTGCCCACATATCTACACCAGCAACACCATCACAGGACCAAACCAGATCAGCCACAACATCACCGGTTCATTCACCTGCACTTCCACCAATGTAATATATGCCATCATATGCCAGCAATGCCCCTCTGCTATGTACATCGGCCAAACTGGACAGTCTCTAAGGAAAAGGATAAATGGACACAAATCAGACATTAGGAATGGCAATATACAAAAACCTGTAGGAGAACACTTCAACCTCCCTGGCCACACAATAGCAGATCTTAAGGTGGCCATCCTACAGCAAAAAAACTTTAGGACCAGACTTCAAAGAGAAACTGCTGAGCTCCAGTTCATCTGCAAATTTGACACCATCAGCTCAGGACTAAACAAAGACTGTGAATGGCTTGCCAATTACAGAACCAGTTTCTCCTCCCTTGGTTTTCACACCTCAACTGCTAGAACAGGGCCTCATCCACCCTGATTGATCTAACCTCGTTATCTCTAGCTTGCTTCTTGCTTGCTTATATATACCTGCCCCAGGAAATTTCCACCACTTGCATCCGAAGAAGTGGGTATTCACCCACGAAAGCTCATGCTGCAAAATGTCTGTTAGTCTATAAGGTGCCACAGGATTCTTTGCAGTGTCTGATAAGTGGACAGAAAGTTATCACAGTGACAGGGCCGGTGACTGGGGAATGCCGGGCAGTGCTTGGAGCCAGGACTCTGACACGAGTTGATCAGACAGAAGGATCATGGTTAGTAGAAGTTCCCACAGCCAGGGGCCCAGCAGCTATTCCCTGGGACGCAGCCCCCAGAGTCCCCAGCCAGGGACCCCAGATACCCCTCAAAGCCCCACCGGCCAGGGAAGCCCCACCAGACCATGACTGTCAGGTTGGGAATCCCAAAGGGTTCCCCCCACCAAGAGCCCCCAGCAGCCAGAGACTCGCCTACTGGGAACTCAGTTCCTCACTGCCTGCCTAGGACCCGCCCCGCACACCACCACCAGCAGGATCTGCCCTGCCATTTGTCTGGGACCCCCTCCTCCACCCAGCGGGACCCCCTGATGCTTTTCAGTGGGACCCCTCACTCTGCTTCCCTGGCATCCCCTGACCTAGTGCCAGAGATCCCCTCCCCCAGCTCTGTGCACTGGGCACGGCAGCGATGCCAGGAGCCAGCCGGGGAAGCCCAGACAGAGCCCCTGGCACAGCACCAGGCTCCCTCTAACCCCCTGTCCCGCCTCCCCAAGAGACGCCCACCCCGGCTGTTCTGCAGCCACCAGGCCCCCAGCGATACCCACCTCCAGGACCCACAGCCTCAGGGCTGGGCACATCACACCCACCCCCTGAAACCCCAAATCTCCAGAACCCACCAACCTCACTAGGGTACCCCCTGCAATCTCCCCCCACAGACACCTCCCCCCACCCCGCACAACACTGTTACCTCAGAGTGTCTGCTGAGTGGATAGAGAGTTATCACCGCCCCCTGCTGGCCAGTCACACAGGCAGAGGGAGCCCTGGGGGATGTCTCTTGAACTGGAGTATGGAAGGCCTGGAGGGACAAAATAGGTAAGAAAAGTCCATGGCCTGTCACTAGCAAATAATGGCCACCATGGATCCACCCCAGAAGTGGCTGCATCTTAGCACAGGGGGAATCAACCCCTCACAGAGGCCATTTGCCATGGGGTTTGGGATACTTCTGGACCCACACTGCACTCAGAGAGACCTCCTCATCCCGTGCCATCTGGAGAAAAAAAAAGGGTCCAGCAAACTCTCCCGTTACCAGCTGGGGACCACTGATCCCGAAACAGGGGGAGGCCTCTGGCTTTGATGTGTATTAAAGATGTGGCTGGTCTCTTTCATCGGCAAACATTTTAACACAGATAAAGGGGGGAAGAAATGGTTCTCAAAGGAGAGGGGAAAGATCAGCACTGGGAAATTTAACCCCCTGCAACCTCCAGGATGGAGAATGATTCAGGGCAACAGGTTTCCTCCAAGAAAGGAGAAGTTGCTGGGATTGAGAGACATGGGGAACAGCCCCAAACATGAAAGGAATTTTAACTGATATTTGATAATAACGTAGAAGGGAAAGAGAAAGGGGGGAAATCTGAGAGATTTTGGCTTTATTTTTGCAAATAATAGAGAGGAAAGTGGAAAATCAAAGGGATTTTATATCAGTTTATAACTGATGTGTAGTAAAATGTCTGTGTTTCACATCAGTATTTGTTAAATGAAGAGAGAGGAAATGGGCAACATTTGCAAACATTTTATATCTATGTTCAAGAAGCTGAGAAAAGGTGTAAATCTGAGATTTTCTTGGTAATTTATAATTAGAGAGAGGGGGGGAATCTCAGGGCATATTCAATTAGAAACAAACAACTAGAGAGAAGTGAGGCAAATGTTTAGGGTATTTTATATCAACCTTTGAGATTTGCAGAAAAAACGTGTCACAAACTATGCAACCGAAGGTGGAGAATCAGACTCCTGGAGAGACCAGGGGGAAATGGGGGAGACGGGAGAGCGGCTCGTTGGCGGGGAAAGGGGCGAATCTCCCCGGATTTTACAGCCCGGGTGAGACACTGAGCGAGAAAAGGGGCAGAACTGGAGAGAATTTGTATCGGGGGCGAGAGGCAAGTGGCACCAACAGGGACAGGATCCAATTAACCCCCCTCCCCCCTTTGCCCGCCCGCTCCCCCCGCGTCCCACTGACCTTCCCCCCCCCCCCGCCCGACACCCCCCTCCCCCCAGGGACCCCCCGCCGGGCCCCGCCCCATCCCAGCGGGGGGGGGGGGGCGGATGCTGCTGCGGCTCCGCTGGGGCCGAGGCGGCTCCGAGGCTTCTCCCGGGTTCCCCGGGGCAGAGTCACGTGCCCGCCCCCCCAGCGCCCCCCCCGGGGTCTCTCACTCACCGGGGCTGGGGCGGGCAGAGAGGCTCCAACGGCCCCGCGCGAGCCAGGCAGAGCCGCAGGGGCCCGCGCGCGTTTGCAACTCGGCTTGTTCTCTCCACCCAACGTCACTTCCGCTCCGGGGAGAGTCAGGAACTACATCTCCCAGCCTGCCCCGGGGCCGCTTCCGCCTTCTCCGGCCCAGGGAAAGGAGGGTTCCAGCAGCTGTTACTGCGCATGCTCCGTGCGAGCCCCGCTGCGGGCGGGAGAACAAAGCTGCTGCGTGAGCCGGCCCTGGGCTGAGCCGCTGCTGCTCCCCGGCGGGGGGGGAGTCGGCCCGGCCGGGGGGGGGGGGTTCTCCAGCTGGGCCCCGCTCTGCCCGCCCCAGCCCCAGCCCCGGCCCCGCTCCGCCCGGAGCCCCCGGGCACGTGACTCTGCCCCGGGGAACCCGGGAGAAGCCTCGGAGCCGCAGCAGCATCCGCCCCCGCAGCAGGACCCGGCGGGGGGGGGGCGGAGCTTTCTCCAGCTGGGCCCCGCCCCGGGCTCTGCCGAGGCTCCCGGTGACCGAGCCCGGGGGGCGGGGCAGGTCCCGGCTCTGCGCGGTGCCCCCCCCACATCGCTGCCCCCGGGGGGGGGGCCCGGAGCTGCTGCCGCGCTGAGGCCGGGAGGATCCTTCCCGCAGCGAGTCTGAGCCGCCCCCCCCCCCGGCTCTGCTGTGCCCGGTACCGGGGGGGTGAAGCGGGTCCCCCCGCCTGGTGCCCCCTTCCCCGCACGGGCGGAGCGGGGCAGCCGCGGGGAGACAGAGCCCCCGGGAACGGGGCGGTGACCCCGGCTCCCAGCCCGGGGCAGGGCGCTAGGGAAGGGGGGGAGGAGAAATTAGAGGGGGGGGCAGGTTCCCAGATCTCTGCCCCCCCCCCGGCACACTCACTGCAGCCTCCCTGCCCAGGGTCACTTCCCTGTGACCGAGGTGAGGAGCAGAGAGAGGAAGAACCAGCCCCGGACTCTCCCTGTTCCCCCTGCGGCAGGAGTGCGCTGCCCTGGGGGCAGGGGCAGGGGGACCCCCCCCAAGGGGGCTCCTTTGGGTCGGGTCTGGTCCAGGGTTTGGTTCACACCCTGTTGCTGGGAGGGCTTCAAAATGTCTTGGTTTGTTACTGCTGCTGGGGGGAGCACAAGGGGGAAAGGAGGGGCCAGGGGCCAGGTCTGTGCTGCACTGTGGGGACTGAGCATGTTCCCAGCCTGGCAGAATCTACAATCTCTGTCCCCAGGGAAAGGGCCTGGGGGAATCGTGATGTGATATGAACTGAAGCCTGTTCTGAAACCTCCACAACTGCCCTTCTCGCCCTGCCAGGCTGCAGAATGACGCCCACCTCTCGCTCCAGCTCGTCCCAGCCTCCCATGGGACAGGGAAGAGAAATGGCTGCAGTGGAGCCAGCTCAGGTAGGGGTTACTGGGGGGGTTGCTGGTGGGTTCCTGCTGGAGGGGGAGGGGCAGGAAATACTGAAGAGGTGGCATCTTCTGGGGAGTTAGGGCTGGAGGGGGGCAGGGAATACCCTGGGTGAGGATAGGGAGGGGGACAGAGTGTGACAAACCTGCTGGGACTTGTTAACATGGGCCTAGATCCTCAGAACAAACACTTGGGTGTTGGGGGAGAAAATTCCCTAATTTGTGAAACAAGAAACAGACAAAGCAACTCCCTGGGCAGGGCTGGGAAAACTGACCAGATTTCCAGTGCTGAACCCTCAGCCTGCTAGCCAGGGGCTGGTGTGACGTGGAAAGGGGGCACCCAGCAGGGAGGTGTAGGGAAGATGTCCCAGCCCCTCACATCCAGCTGCTGGCAGTGGGGAGGGTGTTGGGTTCTCTACCATGGGGCTGTGCCTGGACCCTACTGGGGGCTCCATCGCCTGTAACAGCCTCTGGCTAGTAGGTCTGTGGTGGATCTGCTGGGAGAGACAAGGGGCTCTCACTTCGTCCCCTCACCCAGATGTCTCCTGGCTGCTCTCAGCAGTATGGGGATAGGACTCTGCTGACTCTCTCAGAGCTTCCATTTGATTGGCTCCTTTCCTCTGTGAATAGTGGGGCTGTGAGTGGGGCAGCAGGTACTGAGTGTTGGGCTCTTGCTCTTTCAGGGGCCGGTGACCTTCGAGGAGGTGGCTGTGTATTTCACCAGGGAGGAATGGGCTCTGCTGGACCCCGCTCAGAGAGCCCTCTACTGGGATGTCATGCAGGAGAACTGTGAGAATGTGACCTCGCTGGGTAAGGGTTCCTGTCCCCTCGGTTTTTAGAAGGAGAAATGCAGAGTTAAGGTTCTTGCCACTCCCCCAATGCCACCTCTGCTCTGCCCTGTTTCAGCATCACCCCGACATGCCAGAGACTACCCACACTAAAAAATGGAGGCTTTTGCCACTATAGCTGTGTCTGTAATTGAGCTTTGGCCAGCAGAGCCATGTTGGATGGGGTGCGTGTGTGCGCATGCGTGTGGGCACTTTTTCACAGCCTTAAACAATAGAGCTGGACTGGCAAAGCTTGTAAGAGCTACCTAAGACCTACCTAACTAGTTCCTCGACAGACACCTGACACGGCACCTTTGGGTGAACGAATATGCGTGTACCTGGTCTGTGGGATCCCAGTAAAACATTAGGCACCCTGTGCCCTCTACCGGGTGGCATCAAGAGGTCCATGATGAGTCACATCCTCCTCCTCCTCCAGTCACTGCATTAGAGTGTCTTTAGAATGAGCCGGCTGACCCCCGTTCCAGCCTTCTGTTTGGGTTCCACGGGGCTCTGTCCTTGGGCCTCTTCTTTTCTTCCTCTGCACCTTATTTTTGGGTAATCTCATCAGCACACACACATTCAGCTACCATCTCTGTGCTCCTAACTCCCAGTTCTGCCTCTCTGCTCCTGGCCTGTCTCCTTCTGTCGCAACTGAAATCTCAGCCCCTCTCTCTCTCTCTCTCTCATCTCCTCACTGATGTCCAGCCATCAGCTAACGATCAATAGCTGAAGCAAAGCTCTTAATATTTCCCCCAAGCCCTCCCCCCACCTTCTTTCTCTACTGCCGCAGACAGCACCATTGTGCTGCCTGTCACTCAGGCCCATAACTGTGCAATACCTTTGTTACGGAGCTCCCTCTGGGGCCTCCTATCCAGGCTGTGCCTACATCTTGCATTTTCTCTTTGCGTAACATCCTTAACAATTGGCCTTTCATATCCATCCACACAGCTACAGCTCTTAGTCATCCTCTCCTGTCTCAGTTACTCCAACATCCTTTTCTCTGACCTCACCTTGCGCATCTCCATTCAGAAGGAAAAAGCGCCCCCCTGGTCCTCGAACATGACTTATGAGGGAAGGTTGAAAGAACTGGGCATGTTTAATTTTGAGAAAAGAGTGAGTGGGGAACTGAGAACAGTCTTCAAATATGTCAAGGGTTGTTATAAGAGAGCAGTGATTAACTGTTCGTCACATCCACTGAAGGTAGGAGGAGAAGTAATTGGCTTGATCTGCTGCAAGGGAGGTTGAGGGTGGGTAATACAAAAACCTTTCCAGCGATAAGGATAGGGAAGTGCTGGAATGGATTACAAAGAGAGGTTGTGGAATTCTTGTCCCAGGAGAGTTTTAAGAACAGGTCAGACAAACTTCTGGCATATTTACACCTGATCCTGCCGCAGGGCGATGGAAATGGAGTAGATAACTTCTTGAGGTCCCTTCCAGCCTATATTAGAAGATTTTAGGATTCATTGCCTTAGCCCTTTGCTTTGATCATGTCTCCTGGTGGAGAATTCGGACCTCTTTTGTGGATCGGCTGCAGGTACAAATTTTGTTCCTAGAACCCTGAAAATCTGCAGATATCCATGGGCCATTTTTGCAGATCGCAGATCGGATGCGGATATAAATTTTGTATCCATGCAGGGCTCTACCTGTCTTACTTCTGTCTATACCTACAACTTAAATCTATTGCGTACACAGTGACTACATCTGAAATAACATATGAGATCAACATAACAATGATCAATGAATGATAAAACAAACTAATTGGCTCCATGAACCACGGAGACTCTTCCTTTTCCATCCCCACCTGCAAGAGCCGCCATCTCTCTTCTCTGCATGTTCTTTGGATCTTCGAATTTGTCCCTCCTGAAGTCACATGGCCTGATTCTTATTTTTCACATTCTCCTTTGGCAGAAGAATTGGTCTGTGGCTCTTGAACTACACCATCTAATTTGCCAGCTTTCTCCACACACAGTGTTTTTTATGCTCCCTCCCTTTATACCTGACTCGCTAGGTTCCCTAATGCCGCAGGATGTGCTTTCCTGACATCTAATGCTGCTGAGATCCTGCCTTCAGTGATATCCCTGCCCTTCCTAGTCCTTACTCCACTGAACCCCCCAGCCCATGCTTCCTGTTCCCAGCTTCCCCTGGACTCTCTCTTTGGCTCTGGACCTGTCTGTCAGCAAGAAGCAGTGCCAGGGACACTTGCCCTCTGTCTGGAGTCTTCACTTTCTGGGAAATGCAGTTCCAGTCTCTGTTTTTTAGGAGCCTCTTTGATAATGAGTGTCTGGCTGTGTGTGTTTCCCGCGAAGAAGGGGATAGTTAAATCCCTCCTAAGCAGAGTGTTCTGCACCTTTGAGCACCTGGGGAGCTGGCCCTGCGATTTTATTGTTTAAAATGGACTGGGGTTAAACTAATAGAATGTTTTTTATGATGATAGATGGCCTATGAATTCCCCTGATCTCCTTTGTTTTCTTTCCCTTGAGCAGGGTTTCCAGTTTCCCAACCCTCTGTGATCTTCCAGCTGGAAGGAGGGGAAGAGCCGTGGGTCCTGGATCTCCCTTGGTCAGTGGAAAGCGAGATCCTGGGAAGTCCCTGCACAGGTGAGGAAACATTAAACCAACCCAGAAACTGTAAGTGCCTGAGAGAACCCGCTGGGATTCCCCACACAGACTCTGTGAGCTCAGGACAGTCCCCAGCAGATCTCACTCCTGGCTTCCTACAGATGATGACAGACACCTTGGCTGGAGCTCCCTTCCTTCCTACTGAGTGTTTGGATGGGATGTGGGCAGGGCCGGCCTTGGGGAAATGGCACCTGGGGCAAACTTGCATTTTGGTGCCCCTGGCTCCCATGGGCTCCCTAGGCAACCCACGTTCCCCTCCCCCCAACCTCTGCACTGTGTCCCTTTGCCCCAAATGCCTGCTCCCCCTCCTGCACCCCTAATCCCTACACCCCTTCATTCCTAACCTCTGCCCCCCTCGTGCACCCCAACACCTGCTCCCTTCTGAGCCCCTAACCCCTGCACTGTGCCCCCTTCACCCCAGCCCTTGCACTCCACTCCTGTGCCGCAATCATTAATGATCTGGAGGATGGCGTGGACTGCACTCTCAGCAAGTTTGCAGATGACGCTAAACTGGGAGGAGTGGTTGATACACTGGAGGGTAGGGATAGGATACAGAGGGACCTAGACAAATTAGAGGATTGGGCCAAAAGAAACCTGATGAGGTTCAACAAGGACAAGTGCAGAGTCCAGCACTTAGGACAGAAGAATCCCATTCACTGTTACAGACTACGGACCGAATGGCTAGGAAGCAGTTCTGCAGAAAAGGACCTAGGGGTTACAGTGGATGAGAAGCTGGCTATGAGTTAACAGTGTGCCCTTGTTTCCAAGAAGGCTAACGGCATTTTGGGCTGTATAAATAGGGGCATTGCCAGCGGATCGAGAGACATGATCGTTCCCCTCTATTCAACATTGGTGAGGCCTCATTTGGAGTACTGTGTCCAGTTTTGGGCCCCACACTACAAGAAGGATGTGGAAAAATTGGAAAGAGTCCAGCAGAGGGCAACAAAAATGATTAGGGGGTGGAGCACATGACTTATGAGGAGAGGCTGAGGGAACTGGGATTGTTTAGTCTGCAGAAGAGAAGACTGAGGGGGGATTTGATCGCTGCTTTCAACTGCCTGAAGGAGGGTTCCAAAGAGGATGGATCTAGACTGTTCTCAGTGGTAGCAGATGACAGAACAAGGAGTAATGACCTCAAGTTGCAGTGGGGGAGGTCTAGGTTGGATACTAGGAAAAACTATTTCACTAGGAGGGTGGTGAAGCACTGGAATGGGTTCCCTAGGGAGGTGGAGTCTCCTTCCTTAGAGGTTTTTAAGGCCCGGCTTGACGAAGCCCTGGCTGGGATGATTTAGTTGGGAATTGGTCCTGCTTTGAGCAGGAGGGTGGACTAGATGCATCCTGAGGTCCCTTCCAGCCCTGATATTTTATGGTTCTATGCAGCCCTTCACTGCTACCCCCTGCACCACTCTCCTGAGCCCCCAGCCCCTGCACTGTGCCCCCTTTGCCTCTAACCCCGGCATCCCCCCCTGCACCCAAGTGGGGAACCTGACCTGGATGCACAAAGCAGCTGGCATTGCTGCTCGCTCCCCCACTGGACTGCTGCTCCCCCACCCCACATAGCCCTGGGGGGCTGGGAGAGGGGAGCAAGGAGCGACGTCAGGGCTTCCTGCACCCAGGTCACTTTCCCTGCAGGCTGCGTAAGGGGAGGGCAGGAGAGCAGCTGCTCCTGATGTCTCATCCCAGCCCAGGTGGGGAAGTGACCTGGATGCAGGGAGTCCTGGTGTGTGTGTGTGTGTTGGGGGGAGGATATTAAACAGTGTGTGTATGTTGAAGGGAGTGTGTAAAGGACTGTGTGTGTGTGTGTGTGTGTGTGTGTGTGTGTGAAGGTAGTATGTGCCTGAGTGAGTGAGCGCGCTGTCTCTTTAAGAAAGTTCTCAGGGTCAAGAGCCTGAACTAGGCTTGTTCAGACACAAGCAGCTGCCGGCAGCTCCGGCCCCAGAGAGGCAGCAGCACACGCAGATTCCCCCGTCCCGTCACCCCAGCTCAGTGGAAATCGGCTACCTGGGTGTGGGGGAGGGGGACACCCCCCCATCAATCAGCACCTCCCTCCTGCAGAGCAGTCAGGAGGATGCTCCCAGTCGGGGGTGGACGGGGTGACTCCCGGGGTGAACGGAGGGTGGGGGGTTGGGGGGACAGGAACAGCAGCAGCTGCACACGTGGAACAGGGCGGAGAGGGGCCCCTCTGCTCCGGAGCAGTCACCTGACTCTGACGCTGGTCGTCCAGCTGCCCCCTGCAGCTCAGGTCTCTCCCACTCCCCCACGCTGCTGCTTATCTGCTCCCTGTGCCGCTTTCATCAGCCCAGCGAGCCTCTCGGCAGCAGGTCAGGTGGGAATCCAAACCCTGCGCCCGGCACCCCCTTGGGTGGGGCACCCGTACGGCCCCCCATAAAGGTCGGTCCTGGGTGGGGAGCAGAATTGATCCCCTCCACTGTCCCCTGTGGGGAAGAGTTAGGGGGAGTTCAGTCCCTGATTTTTATTTTCTGTCTCTCCAGCACTTACTTGGGTTTGTTCTCTGCCTTTCCATCCCCAATTCTGAGATTTCTCCTCTCTTCTAGCAGGTGATGGGGTGGTGAGGGAGAGCGAGGAGCAGAATCCTCACCAGGAAGATGCTGAGCTTGCCGAAGCAAATGGGGAATTACTGCGAAGATCCAAAGGGAGCATGTCCAGCCCCCGTGAGCAGGGAAAAGCTGGTGAAAATTACCCCAGACCAGAGAGAGAGCAGGGAAACCACTCAGAGGAGAGAGTGGATGAACCCATTAATTGTCAGGGACCTCACAGGGACCTCAAGGAAACTATGTCCCAGGAGAAAATCCTCACGGAAAAGCAAGAGAATACATGTAGTGAGTGTGGGAAAAACTTCCACTACCGCTCAACCCTTATTCGACATGAGATAATCCACACGAAAGAGAGACCCTACAAATGCTGTGAGTGTGGGAAAAGCTTCAATCGTACCTCAGCCCTTAGTAGGCATCAGCGAATACACAGAGGAGAAAGACCTTATGAATGCTGTGAGTGCGGGAAAAGCTTCATTCAGAGATCAGCCCTTATCTCTCATCAGACAACGCACACAGGAGAGCGACCCTACGAATGTTGCGAGTGTGGAAAAAGCTTCTCTCGGAGCTCAAACCTTACTATGCATCAGAGGATCCACACAGGAGAGAGACCCTATGCATGCAGTGAGTGCGGGAAAAGTTTCACTCACCTCTTCTCTTTTATCTCTCACCAGAGAGTCCACACAGGAGAGAAACCCTATGAATGCAGTGAGTGCGGGAAAAGCTTCTCTCGGCGCTCAACCCTTGTTACACATTACAGAGTCCACACAGGAGAGAGACCATATGAATGCCGCGAGTGTGGGAAAAGCTTCACTCATAGTTCAGGCCTTTCTAAACATCAGAGAATCCGTAAAGGAGAAAAACTTCATAAAAACCTTCTCTAGAGCTGTCAGAAGATTTTTTTCTTTAATTCTTTTGACAGTTCCCAGGTAGTGAGTATTAAGGCTGTTTGCATCTTTTGCACACTGTAATCCCTCAGCTCCCACACATGAGTTGCCCACTTTTGAAGCTCGCCTGTCTTTGGGGTGGATCCTGTGGTCCTTTGTATCAACTCCATTGTCCTGCGAGTCATGGGAGTGTGTGTCCTTTCTACCAGGAATGTCATCACCCCAGGTGGGGGAGATGGGGGGTGTCTTCAGCCAGCTACGTTGAGATAAAATCTACCTGGGTCTCATCACTGTGGTTGTCATGGAGTTAGCTAGCTTGAGTTCACTTTCCTGATGTAAAAAGAGAACTATTCTTGCACTAAAGACATGGGCCATGGATAGTCGGTGGAGTTATCTTGCACATTTCCTCCTGTCTGAGCTAACCATCATCACATTTCCTTTTCTAAACAAACCTGGAGATTGACATTTATACTCCTCCTCCCAGTGCAAAGTTACTGTTAGAGACGTCAAGTTCCTCTTTAAGGAGAGATTGTCTCATTCCCAGTTGTTCTCACATTACCCTGGATTGTGCAGAACAGCAGTTATTTTGTTGACTTTTTTTCTCATTTAAAATATATTTAAATATGAAGAAGAGCTGGAGCAGTGTCAGGGAAATAAGGGTCATTTTAGGCTCTGTGACACTGGAAGGAGATGGGGCGACTCAGACATTCCATCCTTCCCCATCACCCCAGAACTGTTACCTTGTGCCTGAGCCATGCCCAGATCACCCCTTCGTATTCCTTCGCTTCCCAACGTGTCTGGTGGGGTCATGTTCTTGGCTGTCCATGCTTGGGAATGGTGCTTGTACACGTCTTTGATCCTAAATCAGAATCAGTCTGGCAGGAGATGAAAGTGTCAGACTTGGAAGGGGATTTCAAATGGATCCCAAACACCATTCAAATCCCCTTTTCCCTCAATGGCAAAGCTGCTTCTGGGAAGGTCGGCTGTTTTTTCTCCCATTATGAAGGTGCTAAAACTCCTGTAAATAATACTAATGAGAAAGGTATCAGAGGGGGAGCCGTGTTAGTTTGGATCTGTAAAAGCAGCAACGAATCCTGTGGCACCTTATAGACTATCAGACTTTTGGAGCATGAGCTTTCGTGGGTGAATACCCACTTCCTCGGATGCATGAGAAAGCGCTGGGTGAAATAGGTTTCAGTGGATCATGGGAGAATCTCTCATCCTGATTCTGAGACATCAGATGTAACCTAGTCTGGAATTTCACTTTAAATTAAAATGAAAGTGTCTTCTACCTCTCTGTGATATGGGTTTTCTATCTTTCATGAAGGCTCCTTGGTCATAAAACTGCATGTTAGTTTTGTTTGACAGAATGTAGCTCAGATGTTTTGGGAAATTTCAGACAAATTACCATTTTTTTACTTCAGGTTTGTTTTTCCCCCTATCCCTGCATGATGACATGGAGAAAATTCAAATGCAGTTCAGTCAACAGGAGAGAATACTCCAAGCTGTTGAACATATTATCAAAGAAACAGTCGTATGTTTAAATCTCCACTCTGAAAAGGTGAACAGCAGCAGACCCCAAATGGGTGCAACTGACCGAAGTAAGTGCACATGGTCACAGGGTAGTTCAGTTGTTTAAGTCAATATTGTCTCTCATGATCCAGGGATAGAATTCCACAGCAAGTGATTTGGAACTAGGAAAACGCCCAGGTATTTGGTTCCCAAGGTATTTGTGACCCAGTCCCTACAGGAGGTTACTCCTGAAGAGATCTCCTAGCTAATCCCCAAATTTGGGAAATGCTGTCTGTGATGAGGTGCATCCACCCTGCACTGGCACTGCTAGGGTAAACTGCACCGTGTGGGCTGAAGAGGCCACACCCCCTCACCCTCTCTGGGCATGCTCCGACTGGAGACGGAGTATAAATGGGAGCAGCTCAGCCTGGGCGGACTGGGGAGAACAAACCTATATTGTTGGCACGGGGTGTGGGGGGGGGGGGAGAGAGCCCAGGGCTGGGGTGGCAGGGGGCTGTGGGTGGGGGGAAGCCCAGGGCTCGGTCAGCAGGAGCATGTGGCTGGGGACCCCAGGGCTCAGGTGGGAGCAGCCAACATTTTTTTTGCTTGGGGCAGCAAAAAACCTAGAGCCGACCCTGCCTCCACACACTGTGAGGTAGGTAGGAGCGGCTCGTTATTATTCCTACTTGAAAGAGGGAGAAGCTAAGGCTGAGAAAGGAGAATTGACTTCTCTTAGGTCACACAGCCAGTCAGTGGCAGAGTTGGGAATAGGACCCAAGAGCCCTGATTTTCAAACTAACCATCGGATCTTGAATTTCAGACATTGAATGACCTGAATAAAGTGCTCTCAGATGAGCTCCAGACCAACAACAGTGACAGTAATTATTCAGCAAGTATTTGAGGAGAACTGCAATGTTAGAGAGAATCGTGAACTGCTCAGAGACCATTAATGCAGAGAAGCAGCAAAATTCATTAAACAGAACTGGTTCTGACTTATTTACTTGTTCTTAAAAGAGAACAACAAGACCTGAGTCTCCTCCCTGTCAATAACTCCCTGCTCAGCCAATCAGGGTAGAGACTGAGGACGGGAGGCTGAGGATTCTCACCAGAGAGCCCAAAGGATGGCCCAGGTCACTGGTGGGGATCACTGCCCGAGCACTATTTCAGCCCCACGTTTCTGGGTGGAGCTCCCACAGTGGGAGCTGCAGAGCACTCCCCTGCAAAAAAAAAAACACACACACACACACACACCCTCTCCCTCTCCCTCTCCCGGTGTTGGGAGGGGAACAGGTAAAAGGACAAAGGAAGCAAGAGAAAAAGAGGAGGGAGGAAGAGGAGAAGCAAAAAGAACAAACCCTAATGTCCCCAGTGATTCTAAGGGACAAAATCCCAGGGGTGGAATAAAATTCTGCCTCCTTAAGCTCGTGTTTTCCATGCCTAGAATTCAACTGTCACCACATGGATCAGACTGAACAGGTTTCAAACCTCCAGGAGGCTCTTACCTTCTAAACAGGGACGGCTGTTTTCTAGTAAAATCACTAAAAGGGAAGGAGAAAACTCGAAAGAGGTTCCTCCTGGCGCTCGCGTCCGAATTCTCTCTCAGTCCTCAAAGAGAGACCTGGAGAAGGAGACTTGCTGAAGCAAAACCACAGGGGTCTCTGAGGTTTCCCTGGCCCCTCGCCCCTGTCCTGCCTGGCTGATGTCAGCATCTCTCTGTGAGGTCACCACCTCTGACCAATAGGCTGAGGGCCTGCAAAAGGCCTTTGTGATGTCACTGCCACACCCCTCCCCCTTGCTGTGCCAATGTCCTGCCCCTGGCCAGGCACTTTGCAGGTTTGAGCTACTCCCTGGGGATCACCCCACTCAAGGAGCGTTCGTTCTAGGCAGCAAGCCGGCTAGACAGGGAAACATCAGACGCTGCTCCCAATGCTATGCTCAGTTTTTCAGAAATTAGTCGACTTTATTACCAGAAAAGACCATTAGAGCATCTAATCTGACCCCCTGCATATCACAGGCCTCCTGTGGGACACAATAGCTACTTTTGAGGCAAACACATTCCAGAAAGGCATCTAGTCTTCATTAAATGACATCTAGAGATGGAGAATCCACCACTTTCCTTGGTAGCTTGTTCCTGTGGTGAATCATCCTCGCTGTTGAATTTTTGTGCCTTAGTTGTAATATGAATTTGTCTCTTTTCATCTTCCAGCCATAGGGTCGTCTTATGCCTTTCTCTGCTCGATTAAAGAGCCCTTAAATACCCAATCTTTTCTCTCCATTAAGGCACTTCAATGAAGTCACCTTTCAATCTTCTTTTGATAAGCTAATCAGGTTGAGCTCTTTCAGTAGCTCACTAGAAGGCATTTTTCTCCAGTCCTCAGAACATTAGGTGGCTCTTTGCTGCCCCAGCTCCAATTTCTCAACATTTTTTTCAAATGAGGACACCAAAACTGGGGGCAGTATTCCAGTATCAGTCTCTCTGATGCTGTCAAGTATCAGAGGAGTAGCCGTGTTAGTCTAGTTCTGTAGAAGCAGCAAAGAATCCTGTGGCACTTTATAGACTAACAGACGTTTTGCAGCATGAGCTTTCATGGGTGAATACCCACTTCTTCGGATGCAAGCTGTGGGATGTTGTGACACTGATGCTGTGTCACCTCCTGTGATGTTATTGACATAATCTGTAACTGTATAGATCACCATTGCGACCACTGTTCTATATTTGCAGCCAATATTACAGAGAAGTGGTCGTGTAAAGGGTCTATGGAGAGGTTCTGATTGGCTCATTATAATGATGCTATCTCTAGATGTGTATCATTTTTTTGTAGTTGACATTATGAATATTGGCTCTATGCTGCCTGTATTTCAAACTTGTGCTCTGCTTCAGGGAATGATACCTTTGTTTAATTGATGAAAATATAAACTAGACACTTAGAGGATTAGAACTGATTTCAGCTGATGGACAGGTTTGCTAGGTTTTTATGCATTTGGACAGCGAAATGTTGAGTGTTTACATTCATTTCAAGCATCCTCGTATGGTGGAGCTCCTGAACATAAAGGAGAATGGAAATGAAAATGTTTTTCTTTTCTTTAAGAGGGCACCTGGGTTTGAACAAAGGACCATTTGATCTGCAATCAAACAGTCTACCACTGAGCTATACCCCCATTACAACAGGAGTAGGGAATCGTGATCTCCAGGACTTTGAAGGACAGACCCTGCTTCATCGAGCTCCTTTGCCATTCCCAGACCACAGGTGGTTTTAAAAATGGGGTTTGATTAAACTTCTTAAATGTGGTAAACACCACAGCTTGCACCCCCACTGATATAGCTTCTCCCCATGGCAGAGCTGCCACCTCCCGGGGAAGTGGATTGACTACACCAACAGGAAAACTCTCCCCCCGCAGCATGGAGCAGTGGTTCTCAAGCTGTGGGTCAGGACTGCAAAGTGGTTCGTGACCCTGTTGTAATGGGGTCACCAGGGCTGGCATTAGACTTGTTGGGTCCTGGGGCTGAAGCCAAAAGTCTGAGCCCCCCCCCACCCAGGACTGAATCCCTCAGGCTTTGGTTTTGTCCTCCACCCACTGGGGCTCAGTCTTTGGCACTCCCCCCCCCCCCCGAGTGAAGGGGCTTGGTCTCTCTTTCCAGGGCTACGTATTAAGTTATTTTGGCAGAAGGAGGTTGTAGTGAAAGGACGTTTGAGAAACCCTGGCACAGAGCATCTCCATTATTGAGCTGCAGCAGCACAGACTCACTGTTGGAAATATTGACCTGGCCTTAGCCTCTGAATATGTCTAGGCTTGGCTCCCTGTGGCACCGTGGGTGATCAGACCCTGGAAGTACAGCCATGGAGACACCACACACCAGCCTTGCCTAGCTGGCAAGGATCAAACCTTCACAGAAAGACACCCATGGTTTTCTAGCCCAGCTACCTAAGGCCTCAGCCACAACCACTTAACACAGGGGCCTTTCTACACTCTGGTTCTGTTCTCACTGAAGGGTCATTACAAATTGTTTGCTCAGACAAACTTCCCCAGCACCCTCACTGCTGTGCAGCTCTGTACGTGTGGCCATGGCTGAACCGCAAGAATTCCTGCCCATTTCCCTACTGGCTGGAGCATGATTAGAGTGTGTTTGTGGTTAATGATGTTGCTGTAGATTGTTCATTCCCTGCCCTGGCAATTCAGACAGTCCCTTTTCCCATTGTATTGCCAGCACCTCTGTGAGTCCAATAACAGAGGCAGGTTTTCTCTGGGCACTGAGATTTTTGAGAGCATTGGTGGCTCCTTTCTTTCCTCACCCTGGAGTAAACTCAGCTTTTTATTCCACCCTTGATGACTCATGGAATAACAGCAGTAGCATGAAGAGGAGAGTGAATATCTCACTGCCAGGGGGAAAGTGGACGCATTCCCTCTGTCTGACCATTGCCATTGCAGGAGAGAAGGTTTCAGTGGAATCGAATGCCCTGGCTCAGACAATAGACACAGGGAGGTTTTGCTGTTCATTGATCTGTGCAAAGGAAATTGTGTGTCTGTGTGAAAATGAGGAGGGATATGAAATGCCCACGTGGTGGTGCCTAAGGCAAAAGGGAACCCTAGAGGATTAGAATAGGATAAGTTCTCAAGCAACATGTTTCTTACTTTGCCCATCTGTTAGTTTTGATGATTATCGATGGAAAGATTTTGCCATTGGGTCGTGTGTTTACACAGAAATTGACATTTACCAACAAATACGTAATTCTTCCAAGTCTGCTGGTGGTGAGTTTAGAGGGACACACTCACTCCTCCCACCCCCCATGCCAGGCCTGTACTCTCCAGAATGTCAACTTCCCACAGAGCTGGGATCCTTCCCGCATCTCCCCCCAGGACCACTGCCCCACCCCCACTTCTGGGGTCCCCTTCCAACACTGTCCAACTCCCCTGCTGGCAG
The DNA here is from genome assembly GCF_020497125.1 of Mauremys mutica. Classification (NCBI taxonomy): domain Eukaryota; kingdom Metazoa; phylum Chordata; order Testudines; family Geoemydidae; genus Mauremys; species Mauremys mutica. Next base: position 573,030 of record NW_025423259.1, read on the forward strand.
GATCCCTTCCCATTCCTTTCATTTCCTGCCTCCTCTCTGAGCAAAAGCTCTGCATTGTTCCCACACTGGGAATTGAACCCAGGCCACCTGGGTGAAAAACCAGGAATCCAAATCATGAGATCATATGGGACTTGTATAGTCAATAGCACGTTTACACATTCACACCCCATAATTCAAAGTAGCCATTCAAAAAACCTTCAAAAACAGACTTCAAAGAGAAATTGCAGAGTTACAATTGATTTGCAAACTTAACACCATTAATTTGAGCTTGAATAAGGACTGGGAGTAGCTGGCTCACAACAAAAGCAATTTTCCCTCTCTTGGTATTGACACCTCCCCATCAATTATGGGGAGAGGACCACATCCACCCTGACTGAATTAACCTTCAACACTGGTTCTCCCCTTGTACGGTAACTCCCGTCACTTCATGTTCCAATCTATATTTATGCCTCTATCTGCAATTTTCACTCCATGCATCTGAAGAAGTGGGCTTTTTAACACATGAACGCTTATGCCCAAATAAATCTGTTAGTCTTTAAAGTGCCACCGGACTCCTCATTGCTTTTAATTCTAAGCTGATCTTAACCCTTTCAGTACCCTTACAAACTCAGATGCTTCTCACCACAGGCTGGCTGGTGGCTTTTCAGCCAGGCTCTCCCCTTTCATCAGCGCTTCAGGTGCTTGGTGTGGGGGTGTCTGTAGATGTAGGTGACAGAGAGAGATAAAGCCTGGAAATGCCTCTCCTTTTATCATGTCCTTTCTTCCCTCATGGCTTTGCCTCCCCTCCCCCCTTCAGAGTCAGGTGAGCATCACTGCTTCTCTCCAAACAAGTCTGAGCAATTCCCCTGGGGTGTCCTCATGCAGGTGAGTCATTGCATTGTAGCTCCCTTGCTGGACAATGGCTGTTGATGGGTTGTTTGACATCCTGTCCGGGTGTTGGTTACTTTCCTTGCTGTTGCCACTGGGGAGCTAATATTTGGCTGACTCCCCCACCTTGCAGCACAGTGACAACCACACTGCACAATTGTCATAACTTCATATGCATGAATGGTCTACATCTATGAGTAGAGAAGTGACTTTCAGCCGATCATATCCTTTCCCTGATACCTTACAAGTCATGCTCTATATGTAAGATCACGATGATATGAAAATGAGGATTATGGGGGTTACAGCCGCTCCCCCAAAGGTATAGAATGTCACACTGAGATTCTATGTTCATTTGTTCTGTAACAGCATTACAGAGATCCAATGACTGACTGACCAATGGCATTTCCAAGTGCTAAAAGAGCAAGCCATGTCGGTCTCTCATTGGCCATCAGTGACTGAAGATGTGGTTTAATGAGCCGGAGCTTCAAGGTGAGGGTGGCTCTGTCCACTGCCTTCCGTTGCGCTGCTGGGCCCCAAGTCCCTGGTGGCCAATATGTGACGCTGGGAGAAGAGAGTGGGGTGGCAAGTGGCGGCAGGACTTTTGCCACCAGGGTCTAGCTGCCCAACTTCCTCCTGGTACTGCTGGCCCCCTGTCGCCTTCAGGTAACCCAGGAACTAAGGCAGGAATAGGGCGAGGAAGCGAGTAAAGCCGAGCAAGGAAGGCAAAAGTGAATCTTGTCTTCATGGGCCGTTCGCAATGACGTCCTTTTTCTGTGCCACAGCTGACAACAACATCCCAGACAGAAAAACAGGAGGCCAAAAAGAAACCGAGCAGCTGCTGAAGTAGTTCAGTTGGGAGCGTGCTAGACTAACAGGCTATTCTATCCCCCTGTGTGCACGGGTGGGATGTTTTCTGAAAGTGCAGCAGTGCCTTTAACTGCCACGAGTCCCTCATTTCAGGCTATGCAGCAGGAAAAGGCAGCATGGGCTTCTGCACCGAGTTGGCCCACCTGACCTTTCATTCTTCTCTTGCTCTTTGTCAGCAAGGGGAAGAAAAAGCAGCTCTCCCTCAAGCTGGAGTCACAAGGGCGACGTAAGGATGACTTCCTGAGTGCCCGCTCCAGTCCTCTGCTCTGCCAGCTGACCTATTGAAGGGCTGCCACCACTTTCTCTAGGTTTGTCCATCGGTCTGTGCCAGGGTGAGCAACAGCCAAGCAGATGGAGTTTCTGTAGTGTAGTGGTTATCATGTTTGCCTAACACACAAAAGGTCCCTGGTTCAGAAACATGCTGGCTTCCTTTTCCCAGATTCCCCTTGCTGTTCAGGAAGGCCTCCTCCTTCTCCTATTGGCCTGTCCGTGGGATACCTCCAACCCCTGCATGACAGAGGGTGCTGACAGCAGTGGAGAAAGCACCTTGGCCTCAGCAGGGGAAAGCTAGAGGATCTGGACCAGTCACCTTTTGAAGCCTTGTGGCTTGGCCTCCTCTGCCCTGGGAGGTTGGCCTACAGAGGCCGCCTCTTCCTGCTGGCCTCCTCTGCGTGACTTGACAAAGGAGGAAGTGAGGCAGGAATGGGGCAAAAGAGGAAAGTCAAGCTGAGGAAGGCAGGGCAGAAGCTAAGCGCCTCAGTGCGGCTAAGTGGGGTTAGTAGAGCGTCACCATTCGTTCTGCAAAGCTGGGGGAGGTGCGGTTGGCTGCTGGGAGGCAGAATCCTGTGCCTGCCTCTTGGCTTCCCAGGGGTGGCTCCTTGCAGCCCAGGAGGAGCGGGGTTCTGGGGGGAAGGAAAAGCAGCAATGGCGAGGCTGAGTGGGCTCCTTTCTGGCCGATGTGGGCTGGGGGGGCGGGGTTGGGAGTTGCCTGTAAGCCATAAGTGGACTTGGTGCAGTGAAAACCGCTGCTCCATTCTGGCTGACCTGGGGGCGCCATTGATGACATGGGAGTGGGGGCAGGGCGCTGGCTGTGAGCAAATGGGATCCAGGAAGCCCCAGCCTGCCCCTCCAGGGACCCAGTCTTCTTCTCTCCTGCCATGGGGAGCCCGGTCTAGAGCCTGCCCAGCATGTGCTGCAGCTCGAGCATTAAGCCTTCCTGTGTGGCCTGTGCTGGAGCTGACCCTGGACCCCTGTGGGGCACTGCTGGGGGAAATCCCGACTGCAAATAATTCTGGACACAAGATCAACCCATTGGGTCGAATGGGGCAAGCTGGAGGCCTGGTGCCTTAGTCCGTGGGGCCAGCAGGTCAAGCCATTTTCCTGCATGTGGGGGAGGCAGCTGCTGTGGTTCACCCTTCCTGCTCCCTGTGCTGCTGCACCCTAAAATCCCTGTGGGCCGGCAAGATGGGCTGGGAGCCTGGAGAGAGGAGGCAAAGGGGTGGCCCGAGCCCCCTTGGCCACTGCCCCTGCCCCAGGCAGCCCACAGAGACCTGATGCCTCCCCAAGTGACACACGGAGATGTGCCGGCAGCGCTAAGGCGGCTCCCTGCCCACTCTGCCCCCTCCCTCCCTGCCACACTGCTCCTGGAAGTGGCCGGCATATCCCTGCAGCCCGGAGTGCAAACGCCACAGCTGACCCGCCCCCGTATCCCACTGCCTAGGAGCCACTGCCGGAGGGGAGTGTGTGCCAGTCACTTTGGCAGCTGTGCTGCCCGTGGGAAGCACCTCCACTCCCGACCACCTCCTGCAGCCCTACCCCTGCCCCAGCACAGAGGCTCTCTGTGTCTTGAACAAGCACTTTCAAGGATTGGCCAAGAACTTCTGCTCTGTTTCTGTGAAAGAGACACAAAAAAGGGAGCCCAACGGAGAAGTTTAGTTCGCAAGCACAAACTGGCAGGGCCAAGCCTGGATCTCTCAGTTACTCAGAAGGCTCTTCAGCCAGCTCTTCCCAAAGGCCAGTCTCTAGAGGCTTTTGTGACATGCTGTACTTCAAAATAGCTCCCTGTAGCTCACATAGTCATCATTCATATATGGCTGTGATATGTCCTACCAACCAGTCCATGTAAGTTATCATATGAAAAGTCATGATCTGCTGAAATCGGTTATTCTGCCCAAATATGTATAGCATGAGGGTGTGTGAAGTTATGCATTTTGCTGTCTGGTTGTTACTGAAATAGGCTATAATTTTGCTAGTGACCCCTGCCGAGGAGGGTGTGCAACAGCCATGAATCAGCAGAGGAATTGTAATTAAGGGATTTCCAATTCAGTGACAGATGCCCAAACACAACACTGTGGGGACCGCTCAAGTCTATGAGCACAAGTCAGTTGCACAAGACCACACCAGGAGGATTCCCCAACCTAGTGACTCAGCAGAGCCCACCCGGACACGTCTGGGCAAGTGTCTTCTAGACACTTGAACTAAGGATATAAAATAGGAGACTGTGGCATCATGTTTTTGCCTTTCTCCTCCCCCACCTATGCTGGAAGCAGCAGGAATCCTGAGAAAATGAAGGTCATCTGAGGACAGTAATCCAGGTTTTAGGGGGAATTCTATGTATTAAGGAGGGGAACATCCAGTAGGATGAGAAAATTGCTTGACCTAACTACTGACTAGTGTAATAAGGTGTAATGTTTAGATTTTGCTGTGATCATACAGTGCTTAGTGCTCTGCGTTCTGGCCTCAAGAGCCATGGATGCAAGTTGAGTTACGATGACCTTTTCCTTGTGTAACCCTTCTGCCCCTCTGAGTTGGCAGCAACAAGGGCCGGGTTCAGTATCCAGGGGTTCTGTTTCAATAACGCAATGCAAAACTGGCTCGAGCCCCCACCCAGTGACCTGGGACCATTACCTACCACCCCTCCGGGCGCCTCTAGGAGGCATACTTCCCCACTCGCAAGCACGAAGTCTGAGTGTAGCAAAATCCTTTAATAAAGGAGGGAAACAATGTGGCATCACGTTGGAGAGACACCACAAACAGGACTATACACAAAGCATAAGCAAAAACCCACCTCCAAGTACATTTGGCACTGTCCTTAGGGTCTTAAGTCCAATCACCCCAAAGTCCAACAACCCAAAAGTCTCTGTCCCTGGTCAGTGCCACCCCAGAGTTCAAAAGTTTATCTGCAGAGTTTTCCCCCGCCCCAGCCTGGGTGGAAATGGGGGGGGGGGGTCGCACACGCAGGGTGCTAAGGGACACCTTACATGGGCCAGGGCCGACTGCCCCGCTTCTCCGTGGGGTTCTGCTGCAGCCTTCACCACGACTGGCTCCACTCCACCAGCTGTGCCGCTCCTCCAGCAGACCCGTGAACCACGTCAGCCGTCCCCCACAAACCGCTCCACACTGCTCACTGTTCCATGGGCTGCTCCAACGTGCTGCAGACTGCTCCGCTCTGCCAGCTGCTTGGTGATCGATCTTCAGGCTCTCCCACTATTTAACACAGCACTCAGTGATCTCAGCTCCGTAAGCTTAGCTTTTTCTAGTGATTTCAGCTCTTAGTGATTTCAACTTGTAGTAGGAGAGCCCCAGTGCCACATGGCCCAAGTGAATTCAAGTCAGCAACCTCTAGATAGACTCCTAAAGGATTCAAAATTAGCTCTGCTCTTTAACAGTGGAAAGAGGAGGAAGTGCAATTGGTGTTCCAGGCCCTCAAAAGGGGCCCATACCATAAGGTACACACACCAGTCCCCAGCCTCTCTCCTTTCAATGGGTTTTGGAACCCATGTGCCCCATCTAGCAAGCGCTATCCAGCTGACAATGAAACCCCCCATCACAAGACAATTTTGTTGTTCCCCATTTACCCAATCAGGGTGACAACATTTCATTCCTCCTGCCCCAATAACAACGAAATTGGGGCTCCCACAGCTGTGAAAATAACCATCCCATGCTGCTTTGTGGTATGCTAAGTGGGGTGGGAGTGCCCATGCAAATAACCGAAATACCAATGCAACACTTTCCGCACTCCCCATAATTTACCACCAGATGTCAGGGTGGGGCTCATCCTGACTCTGCTTACACTTGTCTCCACATTTCTTATGTGCCTCCTTCTGACACTTGTCAGAAAAAACAACTGGTTTCTTTTGCAAGCATTTGCATTGCAAGGCAGAGGCAGTCTTCTCTGTTTCCGCAAAAGATTCACCAAAAGGTGGGAAGAGCAGACACATTTGTTAAGGCACTACTGGGAGCTGCATCCCTAACTCCACTTTACCTGGCAGGTGAGTCACCCAGCTTAGCCACGGTGCGACTCTCTGGGACTTTTCTCCCAACCGCTCCATTTTTCATCAATGACAATCAAAAGGAAGGTGACATGACATCTGTGTGTGAACATCTCCAGGAAATCACAAGGATGTGTGGTGCAGGCTCTCGTGTTGCAGCAATTGCAGTCGAAGCAACCACCATGCCAATGCCAGTCATAGCAGCGTTTTCATCAACTCCAGGTTTATGATTTGATTGTTTCCAATGCTTCTCTCCAAAGAAGCCTTTTCCTTAGCAAACAATGACTTGGATACCAAGGGAGGCCTCTTCTGTTTCCTAGGAAGACACAGGAAAATGTGAGCAGAGGAGACAAAAGCCATACACCAAGGCACCACTGGGAGTTGAACCCAGGATCTCCTGTTTACTAAGCAGGTGCTTTAGCCAGCTAAGCCATGGTGCCTGCCTGAAGAAAGTATTTGCAACTGTTTCATTTGATGGTTCAAGTCAACACCTGCACATTCTAAAGTACAGACATTCTCCATTTCCCTCAAGACTTGCAGACCTTGAGGTGTCTGGCTCTCTGTGCACAGAAAGCCACAGCTGAGTAGACAGAGGGCTTCTAACATGTGCCTCTCCCACCAGTCACTGTGATCATATAATGGTTAGTGATCTGTGTTTCAGTCACAGCAACCTCGGCTCAGTTCTGAGTCATGGTAACCTTTCCTTCAGCTCCAGACTTCTCATTTGCCACTTTCCATGTGTGGTGGGCCGTCTGCCCCAAACAAGCAGGAGAAAGATTAAGGCAGCCTTGAAGAGGCTGTGCAGAACCCAGCCTATCAAGAAAGGGATTATTGGGAGAGCCAATCAGGAGAAGGCTTGCTGGAGCAGCCCATATATAAAGAGCTGCTCAGCACAGCAAGAGTTAGTCCCTCCTTGGAGTTTGAGGAGGGAGGATTGGCTGCCGGGAAGGAAGGCAGGAAGGGGAGCAGGAGCAGGGAGGGCACCATGATCAGAGTAGTGCTGGCGTAAGGGGTGCATGAGTGACCTCCTGGCTGACTACTGCCAGACTAAGGCCCTGATACAAAGGTGGAGGAAGGTTCTAGATCTGTTGGGAAATGGTCCAGGGAAACAGATGGCAGGGTTGGAGGTTCACACCTTTTGCCTCAGTAGCCACTGACACAGGTGGCTACACCCTGGACTGCAGCCGGCCACTGAGGCAAGTGTCTGGGTAGAGGACATCCCCCCACCCCACCCAGCAGAGGGGAGAGAACTGAGTGGGGCACAGCCAGAGGGCTGTGTCCATAAGAGGACACTGAAGTCCTGAGAGCGACATGGGTCCTAATGATAGAACAGATGGTGGCCAGACGCTACTAGATGAAGGCACCGGTGAACCAGAGCTAATTGCTAGGATGGTCAGCAGGAGGTGCTGCAGTGAGGCATGCCCCATGGCACCAAGACTTAGCCGCAAGGAAGGCTCTCTCTGTCTTGAACAAGCACTTAGAAGGATTCTGCTGACAGATCTTTTCTTTTTCTGAAAAGAGATACAAAAAAAGGAGCCAACAGACACACTAGGTTCGGCAAGGAAGAACTGTCGGGCCAAGCCAGGCTCTCCTGGTTAGTAGGAACGTTCTTCAGCCAGCTCTTCCCAAAGATCACTGTCTAGAGACCTTTTAACAGCCACTGCAGATGTTCACCACAAAAGAGATGACAAAATGGAGTTCTCCACTGCCTGCAGCCATCACGCTACCAGGAGTTCTGTGCACAGAGAGGCCCCTGCTGGTGGGAAAAGGCTTTGGTAGAGACTCTTCTGACACCAGCCGTTCTCATATAGTGTTTAGTGCTCTGTGTTGTGGCTTCAGCATCCACAGAGCCAGTTCAATTGGGGGACATTTTTACTGTCTCCACATTTGTCTAATGGCTCCTTTCAACACTTGTCACCAAAAAGACCTGTTTCTTTTGCAAGTGATGTACAGCTAGGTAAAGGCAGTCTTCTCCATTTCCTCAAAAGATCACCAAGCTGTGGGGAGAGGAGACACATTCAGCCAAGCTAGATGCTGAATCTCCTCTTTATTCAGCAGGTGTCTGTGAAGGACACAAATCTACACCGTGTAGAGGTCAAGAATAGGACTTTATTACACACAGTGCTGGCGGAGTGGACTTATTAGGCTCAGAGACACGGTTAATTAATCACAATAGAATATATAGATTTTCCATGGGTGGGGGAAAGTGACAGGCTAGGCAGTTCCACACCCCAGGACAGGTTTTGCAAGACAGGATAAGCACATTAGCCAATGATTAACAGGTTAGATAATGTCTCCACCCATGGTCTCAAGTTAGCAAGTTAACATTTCATTAATACTTTGATAAAATGTTATTAGTATAAAATATATATGTTGAATTCTGATTTGGGATCCATAGGAATGGGGCAACTCTTTTGATTGTCCAACAGGTACATTCCTAGGGGTTAAAGCAAAGAAAGAGTGAAAGTATATGGCAATAAAGATTGTTTTCTGTGTGTCTTAAGGCAGGCATTGGTCCCTTGGAAGGGAGGTGGAAGGATGCCATATCTTATACTGACGTGCCAACTTTTCATAAACTCAAGGTTGGATCTGTGGGAAGAACATCTCCCTAGAGAAGAAACAAACACAATAGGAATAGGGATTCTTTGTTTAGTCTGCAATTCTGAATAAGACACAATCATTTAGTTCTTAGCTCCAACAGCTGTCAATTTGCTGACCAGGCCTATCTTAGCAAGCAAGGCTTTCTGTTTACCCAGCTTTCTCTTAGCTGGTCACTATTTGCTAGGCCTCTGGTCCTTGACCATACTCTGGACTTTGGGTCTGGAAAAGAACTGGCACAATCCATAGACCAGGTTGTTATATAAAATGCACATGGATTTGAACCCTTCACATACAATAATGGCAAAGTTCTTGGTTCAGGCTTGTAACAGTGATGGAATAAACTGCAGGTTCAAATCAAGTCTCTGGAGTCTATTCAAAGCTGGGATGGGTCATTCAGTCCTTTGTACAGAGCTTCAGTTTGTAGCAAAGTCCCTCCAGAGGTATGAAGCAGGATTGAAGACAAGATGGAGACGAGGCATCAGCCTTTTATAGTCTCTTGCCATGTGGTCTTTGCTTTCTTTGTCCCAAGGACACTCTATCCAGCACGTGGCATAGAAAAACCTTAGAGTTCTGTCCATAGGCAGGTCCCTGCTACCTTGCTGAGTCACAAAGCGTATCTGCCTTCTCTCAATGGGGCAATTGTATAGCTGATGGTCCTTAATGGGCCATCAAGCTTGCTAGGCAGAACTGACACCAACTTGTCTGGGCAGTTCCCCGGAAGCAGAGCACAAGTTTGAAATACAGGCAGCATAGAGCCAATATTCATAACGTCAACTACAAAAATGATACACATCTAGAGATAGCATCATTATAATCAGACAATCAGAACCTCTCCATAGACCCCTTGCACGACACCTTTCTACAATATTGGCTGCAAATATAGAACAGTGGTCACAACGGTGATCTATCCAGTTAATGTCAATAACGTCACAGGAGGTGACACGGCATCAGTGAGACTGATACTGGAATAGCCTCCAGTTTTGGCATCCTCATTTGAAAAAGATGTTGTGAAATTGGAGCGGGGGCAGCAAAGAGCCACCAAATGTTCTGAGGGCTGGAGAAAAATGCCTTCTAGGGAGCTATTGAAAGAGCTCAACCTGTTTAGCTGATCAAAAGAAGATTGAAAGGTGACTTCATTGAAGTGCCTTAATGGAGAGAAATTATTGGGTATTAAAGGACTCTTTAAAATAGCAGAGAAAGGAATAACAAGACCCAATGGCTGGAAGGTGAAAAGAGACAAATTCATATTACAACTAAGGCACAAATATTCAACAGCGAGGATGATTCACTACAGGAACAAGCTACCAGGGAAAGTGGTGGATTCTCCATCTCTTGATCTCATTTCATGAAGACTAGATGCCTTTCTGGAATGTGTTTGCCCCAAAAGTAGCTATGGTGTCCTACAGGAGGCCTGTGATACGCAGGGGGTCAGATTAGATGCTCTAATGGTCTCTTCTGGCCATAAAGTCAACTAATTTCTAAAAAACTGAGTGTAGCATTGGGAGCAGCGTCTGATGTTTCCCTGTCTAGCCGGCTTGCTGCCTAGAGCGAACGCTCCTTGAGTGGGGTGATCCACAGGGAGTAGCTCAAACCTCCAAAGTGCCTGGCCAGGGGCAGGACATTGGCACAGCAAGGGAGGGGTGTGGCAGTGACATCACAAAGGCCTTTTGCAGGACCTCAGACTATTGGTCAAAGGTGGAGGGGTGGAGGTGGTGACCTCACAGAGAGATGCTGACATCAGCCAGGCAGGACAGGGGCGAGGGGCCAGGGAAACCTCAGAGACCCCTGTGGCTTTGCTTCAGCAAGTCTCCTTCTCCAGGTCTCTCTTTGAGGACTGAGGGAGTATTCGGGTTCATGGACGTGAGTGCCAGGAGGAACCTCTTTTGAGTTTTATCCTTCCCTTTTAGTGATTTTACTAGAAAACAGCCGTCACTCTTTAGAAGGTAAGAGCCTCGAGGGAAGGGGTGTCATGGGGTGTCACAGTTCGGATGCCGGTGGCCCCCCCATGTATGGAAGTTCCCGCCCCCTGCTCTGTGTTCGCAGTGCCGGAGAGCAGCATTCCACGGCAGTGATTTGCTCCTGGCTGCTGGACCAGAGCAGCAGGCTCAGCTGCCAGAACTTCCTGGAGCTATGAAAGGGGAGGGGCCCAGCCTCTGTAGCAGGAATGCAGGGCAGGTGAGTTCACGGTGGGCATTGTGGGATACTGGCGGAGGCCAGTTATGGTGATTTAATGACCAGCAGCATCTACATTGGCACTCTGTCACTTTCAGTTTGCTGCAAAAAGCTCTAGGCCTCTCATCGAAGTGGTTTTATTTTGTCACCAAAACAGGGCAGTTTTGTCGTCAGACGTGGCGTTGCAGTGTGTACACCAGCCACACCAAGCTGCCGACCGAGGGAGCGTTGTGTGTTCTTCACACACCTGAGCAATATATTTCTGCTAAAACAACTTTGTAGTGCAGACCTGACCAAAGATTCACTCACACACACAGCTTGCAAGGAAAACGTCACCTGCTCCTCTGCTTTGCAGAATCCAAACACAAGGAAAGCTTGTCAGGTCCTGGTGGAGATGGCAGGGAGTCAGGTGTGGGCAGACGCTATATCTTACACCCAGGCAGGCACCATGGCTTAGCTGGCTAAAGCACCTGCCTTGTAAACAGGTGATCCTGGGTTCCATTCCGAGTGGTGGTTTTTGGGGCACCTGGTATTGGCTACTGTCAGAGGACAAGATTCAGAGCTAGATGGGCCTTTGGTCTAGCCTAGTGTGGTTTTTCTCATGGTTTAAGTTACACTCACGGGCACTGATAATAGTTACTGAAAGTTTGGGAGTTAGATGCTGATAGATCAGTGGTCCCAGCCCCTTGTAGACACCCCCCTCCCTCTGGGACAGGGGCAGGTCTCGCACCAAAGGCTCATTGTGGCTGCCAGAACCTGTGAGTAGCTCATTTCGTTTGCACCCTGGGTTGAGTCCTGCTTTGTGCACCGTGTCTGAGAATGAAAATCCTAAACCGCCCTTTGAAATGACGAATGCAGCAGGACGCGTCATTGTCCCTGCCCCAAAGCAGACAGACCAATGGAGAAATGCCATCGAGTCCAAGGTAATACTTCACTGCAGTTTTACCATTTCCACTTGCTAAACTCCCTCCTATCTGCCCAGCCCAGGTGTCCTCTGCCTCAGCTGCTGCTCCCGGCCTGCTCTAGAGTCAAACATGCAGGGCCCCCAGGGGAACAGAGGCTATGACAGGGCAGCTGAGCTGGGCAGATGCTGGGAGTTCTCGTTCCCTGAGAACTGGCCTGGCTCCCTTCTCAACAGCAAACAACTCAATTCCACGCCCCCTCCCCAGAAAAATCAGCCTGGAGCCAAGGGCAGCAGGGGACGATTCCCTCGAGTTCCCACCGACGCAGGAGAGAACCCAGGGCCTTTCTAGCAGAGCTTATGGAACCGACGTGGGGAAACCAGCCTTTAATAACAGGCAGTTCACGTTTAACCTCAGTGTTTTTAACAATTTTTACAACCTTAAATCACCCTTCAATCGCAGTGTCACTATCCATAACGTTGCTTCAGCCTTATAGGTTCCCAAGTGCAAAACTAAACATCTTTTCAAACACAAGAGAGTGCAGATCAGTCAGTGTTCAGAGTCATCCCACATAAAAGAATCATGTTGTGGTACATATTGGCCTCATCATGTGGCCGTTGCCTTTCCCTCCGCTCTGTTAAAAGTTTTGGTATTTTGCACAGAAACTTTCTTCCCTCTGGAGAGACCTGGGAACCAAGGCTGCAAGACAAACACCTTTAAGAGGAGGCGTAACCTGTCAAAAAATGATTTCCCTCCTTCGGTTCAGTGACAGCCTGAAATGTTACTTATCCCGGCAGAGCCGGAGGATTGAAAGCAGCTACATCAAATCCCTGTGTAGCTAGCAGGAATGAACACAAACACTCCCTGCTATCTGAAGAGATGTTTAGTTTTACCCTTGGTAAACTAGAAGTCTAAAGGGAAGGAAGGTGGTGCCATAAGAAAGAGTGAAACACAAAACAATTATCTTAGTTATGCCCATAGTGACTGCAAAATATTTCTATATTCTTCTTCTTATCAGTGTATTATTTTCTCTGGCGTCTATACATTGACTATACCTTGACCAAGAAATTTGAATCTTGATAAAATAATCGACTACCCCTGGTTACGGCAATGGACTTGATACGCACTTGGGCATCCCTACGCAGGTTCAGGTACTGACAACAGTGGCTGCCTTTTAGCCATAGCTTTTAATCAGGGCAATACATTGATCCTGTGAAATCATTTCCCTGCCGGAGTCCATCGCCCACATTCCTTAGGGCATTGGGCCACCATGGGGACGTTTCATTTCCCTCCTCAATTTCACACAGAGACACAATTTCCTTTGCACAGATCCATGAACAGCAAAACCTCCGTGTGTCTCTTGTCTGAGCCAGGGCATTCGATTCCATTGAAACCTTCTCTCCTGCAATGGCAATGGTCATGCAGACGGGACGAGGCCACCTTCACCTCTGACAGTGAGATATTGGATCAGCTCTTTCTTTACGCTGCTGCTGTTAGTCCATGAAACATCAGGGATGGATGCAAGGCTGAGTTCATGCACCAACCCCCTGAAACATTTCAGTGCCCCAGAGAAATCCTGACTCCGGCTATTGGCATGATCTGGTGGAGATTCGAATAGGAACAGGACGGTCTGAATTGTCAGTGTGGGGAATGAACAACAATCTATAGCAATGTCGTTAACCACAAACACACTCTAATCATGCTCCAGCCGGAAGGGAAATGGGCAGGAACTCTTGTTGTTCCTCTATGGACACACTTACACTAATGCACAGCCAGGAGTGTGCTGGGGGAGCTGGTCTGAGCAATTGGAAGTGACAATTCAGTGAGAACAGAATCATTGTGTAGTGAAGCACCTATACACCAAGTAGTTGTGGCCGAGTGGTTAAGGCGATGGACTAGAAATCCATTGGGGTCTCCCCAGGCAAGTTTGAATCCTGCCAACTACGGAAGCATTAGTGTATTGTCACTGCTCTTGTTGTAGTGCCTGAGCATCCACAGAGCCAGACCTGGTCTCACTCTGAGGCTGTCTACACTTAAAATGCTGCTGTGACACTGCTACAGCACTGTGGAGTAGACAGTTGCTACAGTGAGTGGAGGGGTTTTCCATCCCTGTAATAGCTACATTGACAGAACAATCTTTCCTTTCATTTAGCACTATCTAACCGTGGCTTAGGTCAGCTTAATTATACTGATTCCAGGGTTTTTCACACCCTGAAAGACGTACTTCTTAGAGGAGTTATCCCATCATGCTCCCATTCCCGGGGCCTTCTCGCATGACCTGAGAGCAGCAATACCCGCAGTTCAAGAGGTGCAAACAATTCAATGTTTGTTGGGGTAAACTTCCAGCAAGCAATGATTCCAATTTCCTTCCTCGGTATCACCCTTCCCAGCTCTGACACCACAGAGGCTTGTCTGTGTCCCTGTTCCCATTCCCTCTTCCTATTCCCCCCCTTAGCAAAACATAACTCCAATTCCCCTACCCCCAATCCCATTCCCCCCCTTACTTCCTGATTGACTGCAGAGTATATAGTAAAACTGGAGTTCTGCTTAGCTATACCTTAACCAATCATTTTACTGAAATGTAACTAACCAATCCCAACATATTGTAACATGATTATCTAACCAGTTATACCCCACCACCTGAATTGCTTTACACCCAACAAATTAATTATACAGCAGACAGAAACAATCACAGAACCAGACAGAGATTATACAGACAAGCAATAGGAAAGTGGAGACTAGTGATAGAACAACAAAGAAATGAGGATTTCAGACCCCAGCTATTGATAAGTGAGTTGTTGCCAGACAGGATGCTATCATGGTAGAGGTTGTGGGTGCTGGTTGCTTAACTGTCTGGCCCCCAGGGCAGGATTTTGAGGGTCTCAGAATGCCAGCACCCATCTTTTGTTCGCTTAAAACGCGAGCAGGGAGATTCCAACACCACAGAACTCATGGAACTCCAGGAAACGTGTAATTTTAGGTCCAGGTGAGTGTGCCTAAAAATCAGCTGTGGTAGAGAAGGTCTCTAGGAGTTGAAAGAGATGTGCCATCTTGGCCTCCCTAAAGAGTGTCATCAAATATTAATGAAAACTAGGGTTGATAAGTCACATTCTTTGTAGCGTTAGGATTGTGGGCTGGTCCAAAGTGCCCGTTTTAAGACTCTTTCTTCCTATCTCTTGGGTGTTCTGGTTTCTGCATAGAGACGTGGTTTCAAATCCCACTCCTGACATGACCATTTTCTTTTATCTGGAGAAAATGGCCTCACTTCAATCTCCTTTGCAACAATAGAACACCATTTGTTTAGCTTTTCTATTCCAGTAGTTGTGAGAGAAGTTCCAAACTAGGGGGAAACAGGGCCTTTTCTCTCGACCAATCAATTTTTGTCTTCCTTCATTCAAAGCCATTTTCTCAGATACAGCCGTATTTCCCACACTTTTTTGTTCAGCGTTCTTTGCTTTTATGAAATTTTAGGGTCATCATTTAATTGCCACACAACTGTACTTGCAGAAGAGTTTTGCTTTCTGACCTGGGATTGAACAGGGGCTACCCAAGGGGGACAATGCTACTCCCTTTTCTTGCCTCATCCGAAAAAACATACATTCCTGACGCCCTTTGTTTCCTTGCCCTTTTCAGGGTAAATTTACACTTCTCAGAAGTAGAATCCTTTACAAAATCACTCAAAATCTCAGCAGTGTCGTAAGCAATGGCTTCTGGAAACGTGCCCAGCTTTTCTTTAATTTGGTGACACAGGTCCAGGCAAGGGACTGGATACAGGCCTGGATCCGAATCTTTGTTACCAGAGCTAGAATTTCTATTTAAAAAGAGCTATTTTTCTGCTGCTATTAGATTTCCAACATTGATTTCATTTTATACACATTTTGAGCATCTATTAAGGATAAATTGAACAAAAAGACCACTTCTCTTTCCTCAACATCTGCATCATGAAGGGGAGCATTCCGAATAGGAAAGATTTTCTATGGGGCATGGGTTACAAAAATGCTTTGGGAACCAAATACATGGGCATTTTGCCAAGTTAAAAATCACTTAATGTGGAATTCTCTCCCCAAATCATCTGAGAAAATACTGACTTAAATAATTGAACTACACTGTGATCATATGCACTTCCTTCTTAGTTGGGGTTCTGCTGTTGTTCACCATTTCCGAATGGAGATTTTAAATCTCTGCTGTTTCTTTGTTAGCATGTGCAGTAAATTGGAGAGTTCTCCACTGTTGACAGAACTGCACTTGAACTGTCATCATGGACGGGTGGGGAAAAAGCAAAGCTGAAGTGACAAATGAGGACTTTAGGAAATGGTCATTTGTCTTCAATTCTCCAAGAAATCTGAGCTACGTCCTATCGAACTGAACTAATATCCAATTGGGTGAGCAAACAGCCTTCAGGAAAGAGAGAAACCCACATCACAGAGACACAGAATACATGACAATGAAGGTATCAAGAGAAATTCCAGAGCAGGTTACATCTGATTATTTAGAATCAGGACATGAGATTCTCCCATCACATTCTCCTCTGATCCATTCAAAGCAGCTTCACTCAGCGCTCTCTCAAAAGTCAGTTATGTTATTTACAAAATTGTAAGTATCCCAGCATCCCATAATGGGGGACAAAATAGTCCTCTTGCCAGAAGTGGCTTTACCAATAGATGAAACCTGGAACTTAAGCACCAAATAATCACACTATGTTTGGGATCCATTTAAATTCCCCTTCCAGGTCTTTGACACTTTCATCTCCAGTCATAGCGACTCTGATATAGGAGGAAAGAAATCAAAGCATCACCTCCAAGCACAGACAGCTGAGAACTCTTCCTCATATGACATTTTGAGAAGTGGAGGGATAGAATGTGATGAAAATAAACTCTGCAAAGAGAAGCCAAAATTTAACAGTTCTGGAGTGATGGGGAAGGAGGGAATCTCTGAACCACCCCAACTCCTTCCAATGTCACAGAGGCTGAAATGACACTTTTTTCCCCTGCTCATCTTTATTTAACTATAATATGAAAAATTCCCAATGTAACTGCTCTTCAGCACAACCCAGAGCAACGTGAAAACAACTGGCACGGATACAATCTGTATCACTGGCGACTCTAACAATAACTTTGCAATAGGAGGAATGGTATAAATGTGACGCTCCCTGGTTCCTCATAGGAAGGGCACACTCCAGTTACTTGTGGGATAATTGAGTTGATAGAAAGGACAAATGGGCCCACCTCAAAAGAAGGCAAACAACAAAAGGCATAAATGGGCCTCTCATCTGGCCAAGCTGAGGGATAACAGTGCTGCAAACAGTTCAAACAGATTTAAAAAGTTACTATGTGGGAATCAGGAAAAGTATTAAAGAAAAAAAATTGATAGCCCTAGAGGTTTTATGGTGTGCACTGCCCTTGCAGATTCTCTGATGGCTAATATGGGCTGAGTGTCAAGAGAAGGTTTTCCCACATTCTCTGCATTCATAGGGCCTTTCCCCTGGTGTGGATTCTCTGATGTTTAGAAAGCCCTGATCTGAGAGTGAAGGTTTTCCCACACTCATGGCATTCGTAGGGCCTGTCCCCTGTGTGGATTCTCTGATGTCTAGAAAGGTTTGATCTGAGAGTGAAGCTTTTCCCACACTCACGGCATTCATAGGGCCTTTTCCCTGTGTGGATTCTCTGATGTTTAGAAAGGTCTGAGCTACTAGTGAATTTTTTCCCACACTCACTGCATTCGTAGGGCCTGTCCCCTGTGTGGATTCTCTGATGTTTAGAAAGGTTTGATCTGCGATTGAAGGTTTTCCCACACTCACGGCATTCGTAGGGCCTGTCCCCTGTGTGGATTCTCTGATGTTTAGAAAGGTTTGATCTGCGATTGAAGGTTTTCCCACACTCACGGCATTCGTAGGGCCTGTCCCCTGTGTGGATTCTCTGATGTTTAGAAAGGTCTGATCTTTGAGTGAAGCTTTTCCCACACTCACGGCATTCGTAGGGCCTGTCCCCTGTGTGGATTCTCTGATGTTTAGAAAGGTTTGATCTGTGATTGAAGGTTTTCCCACACTCACGGCATTCGTAGGGCCTGTCCCCTGTGTGGATTCTCTGATGTCTAGAAAGGGTTGATATTTGAGTGAAGGTTTTCCCACACTCACAGCATTCATAGGGCCAGTCGCCTGTGTGGATTCTCTGATGATTAAGAAGGGCTGAGTAGTCACATAAGTTTTTTCCACACTCTGTGCATGTATTTTTTCTCTTTCCAATGATGATTTCCTGCTTTGTTGTGGTTTCCTTGAGGTCCTTCTGAGTTCCCTGAGAGGAAATACGTTTACCCATTTTCACCCCCGGCTGGTTTCCTTGTTCTCTTTCTGGTCTGTGCTGAATCTCACAGGATTTTTCCTCCTCATGACTCCTGGACACATTGCTTTTTGATCTTTGCAATAATGCTCTCTATTTATCCACTTGCTGAACATTTTTCTGCTGAGAATTCTGCTCCTCTTTCTCACATGCCATTGCATCACCTGCGGTGAAAAAGACAAACATCAAACAGGGATGAAAAGTGAAAAGCCAAAACAAACTAAGTGCTGGAGGGAGATCAAATAAAAATCACAAACTGAACTCCCCCATACTCTTCCCCAATACAGGAGAGAGGAGGGGATCAATTTGGCTTTCAAATCCCATCCAAATTCTCAGGGGGAAGGGAGGAAGCTCCTGCCTGGTGTCTGCTAGAATCTACGGGAAGCCATGAGCTATAGTTACCCTGAGGATATGACCCCTGCTGGCAACAATAATGAACTGAGAGACCTCTCAAGGGCTTTGTAGGGCATCCCAGATGTTTCCTTCAGGCACTTTCACACTCAGAGTTGGTTTAATGTTTCCTCACCTCTGCAGGGAGATCTCAGGGTCTGTTTTCCCTCTGAACCCTGCAGGTCTGAGACCCACGGCTCTTCCCCTTGTTCCAGCTGGGAGATCACATCAGGTTTGGAAAATGGAAACCCTGCTCAGATGAAAGAAAACAAAGGGGTACCGTTGATTTCATAAAACTTTGTCATAAAAAACATTCTATTAATTTAACTTTAATACTTAGTGTGACCCGGTGTGCCTGGGCTAGTCCTCACTGAAAATGCCAAGACCAGGGCAGGCTGAAAAAGGGAGAGCAGAGGCTCCCCAAACTGGTGGATAACACGGAAGTTAAACACACCGACCAGTCACCAACTGTGCTTCTGATCCCCCACACTGGTTATCGAGAAACTGAAAAAAGAAATCACACGGCCCCCTTTATTGCATCCCAGTTCTCTGGCTCCTAATCAGCACCTAGGTCCAGCACACTGAGAGGTTATTTAAAAACTCTGCTCACATAAACAAAGTGTTCTTCTGACCCCAGAGTCAGCCACATTACCAGGTCAGTATAGGTTTGGATCTTACTCAAAATACTATGATGCCAGCCAGTCATTGGCATCTAAACTAAAGGTTTATAAGCAAGAAAGCATCTAAACTAAAGGTTTATTATAAAAGAAAGAAAGAAAGAAAGAAAGAAAGAAAGAAAGAAAGAAAGAAAGAAAGAAAGAAAGAAAGAAAGAAAGAAAGAAAGAAAGAAAGAAAGAGTTGTTAAATGGGAAAGCAGTCAGACACATTCAGAAATCTATACAGCTGGTTCTTAGCAGTATTGGTGAGTTTCTGGCTTGAAAGGCTCTCTGGTACACATCCACATTATTCAGTCCTTTGTTCAAGCCTTCAGTTTGTAGAGAAGTTGCTCCAGAGGTAGGAAGGGGGATTGAAGACAAAATGGAGATGATGCAGCTGCCCTTTATATTCCTTTTGCCAAGTGGCTTCGAATTCCTGTGTCCCAAACACAAGCTTCACAGCACATGGCATGGCAAAGCCTTGGAGTTCTCAGTACACAGTGTGATACAGCCTGGCCAGAGGGCAGCAGGAGAGGGTTAGCAGGGAGCCTTATTCCCTGCAGAGGGAAGAAAGTTTGCTATAGATTAACTAGAGCACCTGAAGCCAATTAGAGCCCCAGCAGCCAGTCAGGTGATAAAAACCCCTGCTTCAGTCAGACAGTGTGGGCATTGGAGCAGAGAGCAGTTTGAAGGAGTTGGAGCAGAGAACAGTTTTGAAGAGAGACAAAAGGAAAGTTTGGAGGAGTGCTCCAGTGGGCTGAGAAATCCAAAAACCCTAGGTAAGGGGCACCTGGCTTGTACAGAGGGAGGGCAGGAAGCCCCTCCACAAGCTGAAGGGCAGGAGAGGGAAGTAGCCCAGGGGAAGGAACCGCCAGTTCAAGTGGTTCACCACTAACCTCAGGACTCCTGGGCTGGGACCTGGAGAAGAGGGCGGGCCCAGGTCCCTCCCTCTCCACTCCTCTCCTCAAGGACACTAGTGGGGTAATTAAAATACCGGTTCAGAGGCAAGCAGTGGCGCCCTGAACCTTCCCCAAAGAAGAGAAAGCGCGAGACCCAGCATAACAGGACCGGCAATTTGCCACAGTATTTATAATAAAATAATAATATAAAGTGTCTCTCAATTCCATACAGTGTCACTTAATAAACCAGTGAATTCCCAGGACCGGTTCCTCAGGTGTTTGAAGATGCCGAACACCTTGTTTGTGAGGGACTAGAATACCCACATATATGTTGGGAACACACAGACACTGTGCTAGTCTGTTCCCCTATGTTCACTCTTCTAGAAAACTATGATCAATTTTGTTCATAGTATGTGTCAGGGCTGAATCCCCACTCTGTCACTCCGAGTGCAGAAAGTGGGGGCCCGACAGGATTCTACAAATTAATTTGTGCCACTCTAGGCTTGTATTAAACCCCCAAAGTTACAGCTTTTCTCTGATCTTGGCTTGGTAAATGCTGCCACCACCCAAATGCAAAAAAACCCCAAACCCTTGGACCCAGGAAGGAGCACTTGAGAATTCTTCCCTCTGGGGCACCCTTTCACCTCCCCTCCGGGAAAGAGCTGAGAAAGAAAACAAAGGAAATTAGCTGTGGCTACCAGCTAATCAAACTTGCATCCGACGAAGTGGGTATTCACCCACGAAAGCTCATGCTGCAAAACATCTGTTAGTCTATAAGGTGCCACAGGATTCTTTGCAGCTAATCAAACAACACACACAAACCTCTTAGGACACCAAAAATCCAACCCTGTTCTTAAAAGAGGTAAATTTTATTAAAATTGAAAAGGAAAACAATACATCTGGAACTTAGGCTTTTGCTAGATCTTAAAAGAAAATTTTTGTAAGCACCCAAAATAGCTTTCTTGGGGGTTCAGCTTAAAGCTTACAAGCAAACAAAAGCATCTGGGATAGCATAGAGGAGATCCAAAAGGCAAAATAAAAAATAAACCTGATTGTGTCTGTCTAAACATTCCCTATCCAAATCATTTCTTCTAGGTATGGAAGATGAATTTTCATACCTGCTTCAAGCCATACACAGCATTGCTACTCTGTGTCGCCTTCTCCAGAGAACAACAGACAAAGGGAAAGTTACTTTCCCATTTAAAAAAGTTCTAGCCTTTCCATTGGCTCTTTCGGTTAGGTGCCCAATACTTTAAAAAAAAAAACAAAACCCTGTTGGCTTGTTAACCCTTTAGAGGTAAAGCAAGCAGAGAACTCGCACCAACAGGGATTTTACAGCCAACTGGCTGGCTGGGTGTTTATAAAAGGGAGATCCCTCCCCTCCCCTTCATTTATCACTGTATGGCTTGTGAGGTACCATTTGAAAAGACATAATCTACTGAATATCCTCCTGTTAAACTGTGTAGCAACATGGTATGGAAAGTGATGAGATTTTACGGTATGATATTACTGAAAAAGCTGCAACCCTAACCCTAAATTCCTCAGAGACAGCAAAGCAAACAGCTGGTCAAATAGCCATTCTCCACCAGGGGGAAGGTGTGAAGACGACATTTACATTCCATCACAGAGTCACTTGAAGCTCGTATCTATGACAGCCTGTCACCATGACTCAACTGGGAACTGAAGTGGTTTCTAGTACAAAGGACTGAATTATAAAAAGAGGTGAGGAAAATGCATGAGACTCTCTCTCTCTCTCCCCCCTTTCCCTCTGCTCATGACAACTCCTGAAGAACTGAATGTGGGCGGCAGGGGCAGGTTAGGGGGAGTCCTGGCTGAAAGGAAAACCAGCCTGTCTCAGCAGATGGTGAGAGAAACATTTGTTTTAAATCCCTTTTAGCTTGTTAGGTTAAACATTAGTTTGTGTTTTATCTTTGCATTTCTTTCATAAACAATTCTGACTTTTATGCCTCATTACTTGTAGTCACTTCAAATCTTTTTTTCAGTAGTTAATAATTTTGTTTCCTTTTTTTTATCAAACCAGTGTGTTTGGATTAAAGTGTGTTGGAAACTCCATTTGGAATAACAAGGCTGGTGCATGTCATTTTCCACTGATGAAACAACAGATTTCATATGAGCTCCCATTGTTCAGGAGTGTGCTGGACAGTGCAAGATGCACATTTCTGGGGGAAGTCTGGGAGCAGAGAATTTTCTGGGGTTCTCCTGTGGGGTACTGTAATTTGTGAGTCACTGTCTAGCAGCACTCAATACTGTGTAGCTGGGAGCGAGTTACATGCTGGAGACTGCATGTGAACTGCCCAGGAGTGGCTGCTCTCACAGTAGAGCAGTGTAAAAGGCACCCCAGCCTGGGGAACTGAGGGGACACAGCTGTTAACAGTCCAGATTGTACTGTGCTTAATGTCACAGACACTCAATTTCAGAGTCTCTTAAAACACACAGAAAGTAAATCCACGTCCCAGAAATCGAAGCCTCCCTGGCACTGCTTCTTGCTGACAGATGGGTCCAGAGACAGAGTCCTCGGGAAGCTGGGAACATAAGCGTGGGGTTCAGTGGAGAACGGGAACAGGAAGGGCAGGGATATTATTGAATGCAGGATTTCAGCAGTACTAGATGTCAGGATAACACATAGTGCAGCCCATTGGCAAACATAATCCCAAATATACATATAAAATGATGGGGTCTAAATTAGTTATTTCCATTGATTTATACAAGGGCAATAAGATATTCTCTGTATTACTGTCTATCCCTTTCTAAATAATTCCTAACATCCTGTTTGCTTTTTTGACTTCCGCTACACGCTGCTGGATATCTTCAGAGAACTATCCACAATGACAAAAAGATCTTTTTCCTGATTAGCCTAATTTTGCCCCCATCATATTGTATGTATAGTTGGGGTTATTTTTTCCAATCTGCATTACTTGACATTTATACACATTTGCCATTTTGTTGCCCAGTCACTTAGTTTTGTGAGATCTTTTTGAAGTTCTTCACAGTTTGCTTTGGTCTTAACTATCTTGAGCAGTTAAGTATTGTGATGTTATTGATATAATCTGGGACCATATAGAACATGGTTGCAACCAAGGTCCTGTAGTGGCACCAAATCTCATGTACAGGAGGTCATATAAGGTGTCCAAGACCAGTTTATGGGTTGCTGGTTATAATTATGGTGTCTATATGTATGTATCATTTTGTAGTTGAAGTTATGAGTATTGGCTCTATCCTGTCTGTATTTCAAACTTATGCTGTGCTTCTGGGAGACATCCCAGACAACTTGGTGTTAGCTCTGCCCAGCCTGCTTGATGGCCCATTAAGGACCATCAGCTATTCAACTGACCCATTGAGAGAAGGCAGATATGCCTTGTAACTCAGCAAAGTATTCAGGGACTCGCCCATGTGACTCCAGACTCCATTTTGCTGTCATTTTCCACAGTAAGAACGAGGAAGTGTTCTTACACCTGGAAAAGCCTATAAAAGGCTGATGCCTCATCTCCATCTTGTTTTCAATCCTGCTTTTTACCTCTGAAGTAACTTTGATACAAACTGAAGCTCTCAACAAAGGACTGACTGACCCATCCCAGAGGAGGATGTACTCCAGAGTCTTCATTTGAACCTGCAGTTTACTCCATCACTGCTACAAGCCTGAACTAAGAACTTTGCCATTACTGCATGTCATTGATTCCATTTAACCAATTCTAGCTCTCAGCTCTATCTTTTTCCTTTTATGAAAAAACCTTTAGATTCTAAAGGATTGGCAACAGCATGATTTGTGGGTAAGATCTGATGTGTATATTGACCTGGGTCTGGGGCTTGATTCTTTGGGATCGAGAGAACCTTTTTCTTTTATTGGGGTGTTGGTTTTCATAACCATTCCTCCCCAGGACGAGTGCAGTGGTGGTGATACTGGAAGACTGGAGTGTCTAAGGGAATTGCTTGTGTGACTTGTGGTTAACCAGTGGGGTGAAACCAAAGCCCTCTTTGTCTGGCTGGTTTGGTTTGCCTTAGAGGTGGAAAAATCCCAGCCTTGGGCTGTAACTGCCCTGTTTTAAGCGATTTGTCACTCTCAGTTGGGTCCCACCAGAACCGCATCACCACAAGTATCATCTGCAAACTTTGCCACCTCACAGTGTACCCCTTTCTCCAGATCATTTATGAATATGTTGAATATGATTGGTCATAGGACTGACCCTTGGGGAACACCACTCCTCTCCATTCTGAAAGTTTACCATTTATTCCTACCCTTTGTTCCCTGTCTTTTAACCAGTTCTCAATCCATGAAAAGATCTTCCCTCTTATCCCATGATAATATAATTTATGTAAGACCCTTTGGTGAGGGACCTTGTCAAAGGCTTTCTGGAAATCTAAGTACACTATGTCCACTGGATCCCCCTTGTCCACATGTTTGTTGACACCTTCAAAGAACTCTAATAGATTAGTAAGACATGATTTCCCTTTACAGAAACCATATTGACTTTTGCTCAACAATTTTTGTTCTTCTATGTGCCTGACAATTTTATTCCTTTACTATTGTTTCAACTAATTTGCCTGGTACAGACGTTTGACTTACCAGTCTGCAACTGCCAGGAAAGCCTCTAGAGCCCTTTTTAAATATTGGCGTTACATTAGCAATCTTCCAGTCATTGGGTACAGAAGCCGATTTAAAGACAGGTTACAAACCATAGCTAATAGTTCCCCAATTTTACATTTGATTTCCTTCAGTGCTCTTGGTAAATACCATCTGGTTCCGGTGACTTGTTACAATTAAGTTCATCAAGTAGTTCCAAAACCTGCTCTATTGACATTTCAATCTGTGGCAGTTCCTCAGATTTGTCACCCACAAAAGGTTTGGGAATCTCACCAACATCCTCAGCCATGAAGACTGAAGCAAAGAATCCATTTAGTTTCTCCGTAATGACTTTCTCGTCTTTAAGGGCTCCTTTTGTATCTCAATCGTCCAGTGGCCCCAGGCTTCCTGCTTTTGTTATTACCTTTTGAGTTTTTGGCTAGCTCCTTCTTCAAACTCCTCCTTGGGTTTTCTTATTACATTTTTACACTTAATTTGGTAGTGTTTATGCTCCTTTCTATGTACCTCACTAGGATTTGACTTCCACTTTTTAAAAGATGCCTTTTTATCTCTCACTGCTTCTTTTACATGGTCGGTAAGCCATGGTGACTCTTTTTTAGTTATTTTGCTGTGTTTTTTAATTTGGGGTATATATTTAAGTTGGGCCTCTAATATTGTGTTTTTGAAAAGTGTCCATGAAGCTTGCAGGGATTTCACTCTAGTCATTGTACCTTTTAATTTCTGTTTAACTAACCCTCTCATTTTTGCATAGTTCCCCTTCCTGAAATTAAATGCTGGTGTTGAGCTGTTCTTCCCACCACAGGAATGTTAAATGTTGTTATATTATGGTCACTATTTCCAAGCGGTCCTGTTATAGTTAGCCCTTGGACTAGATCCTGCGCGCCACTCAGGACTAAATCGAGAGTTGCTTCTCCCATTGCAGGTTCTTGTACCAGCTGCTCCAAGAAACAGTCATTTAAAGTATCCAGAAATTTTGTCTCTGCATTTTGTCCTGAGGTGATATGTACCCAGTCAATATGGGGATAATTGAAATCTCCCACTATTATGGCGTTCTTTATTTTGATAGCCTCTCTAATCTCCCGTCGCATTTCATACTTACTATCGCTGTCTTTGACAGGTGGTCGATAACAGATCCCTATTCTAATATTCTTATTAGAGCATGGAATTACTATCCATACAGATTCTATGCAACATGTGGTTTCATTTAAGATTTTTACTTCATTTGAGTTTACATTTTCTTTAACATACAGTGCCACTCCCCTCTCCACCCCCCCGAGTATGGGAAGATCCAGTGGACATAGTGTACTTAGATTTCCAGAAAGCCTTTGACAAGGTCCCTCACCAAAGGCTCTTACATAAATTATGTTATCATGGGATAAGAGGGAAGATCTTTTCATGGATTGAGAACTGGTTAAAAGACAGGGAACAAAGGGTAGGAATTAATGGTAAATTCTCAGAATGGAGAGGGTGTGATGGAATAGGGAGGTTTGTGTGGTTGGTAGGTGAGAGCAGGGACTGTCTGTGTGCTTGGTAGGCGAGGGACAGGTATGCAGCTGTAACATGAGCCGGGCCTGGGGGAGGGGAGGTCTCACCTCTGGCTGTAGCGAGACAAAGGGAGGGGGGAAGTGGAATCAGTCTTGGTTTTGGGAGCTGGGTGGTGGGTTTCAGGGGATCCTAGGCTGGGATCCAAGCACCCTGAACCCCCCAGAAAGGCCAGAGTGAGGGGTCCTGGCTCTGAACCCAAGCTGGGCTGTATCCTGTGTTCCTGTTGTTCAATAAACCTTCTGTTTTACTGGCTGGCTGAGAGTCACTGTGAGACCAGGAAGAGGGGTGCAGGGCCGGACTCCCCCACACTCCGTGACAGAGGGGTGTTCCCCAAGGGTCAGTCCTAGGACCAATCCTATTCAATTTATTCATAAATGATCTGGAGAAAGGGGTAAACAGTGAGGTGGCAAAGTTAGCAGATGATACTAAACTGCTCAAGATAGTTAAGACCAAAGCAGATTGTGAAGAAGTTCAAAGAGAGCTCACAAAACTAAGCAATTGGGCAACAAAATGGCAAATGAAATTTAATGTGGATAAATGTAAAGTAATGCACATTGGAAAAAATAACCAACTATACATACAACATGATGGGGGCTAATTTAGTCAGGAAAAAAGATCTTGGAGTCATCGTGGATAGTTCTCTGAAGATGTCCACGCAGTGTGCAGAGGCGGTCAAAAAAGCAAACTGGATGTTAGGAATCATTAAAAACGGGATAGAGAATAAGACTGAGAATATATTATTGCCCTTATATAAATCTATGGTACACCCACATCTCGAATACTGTTTACAGATGTGGTCTCCTCACCTCAAAAAAGATATTCTAGCACTAGAAAAGGTTCAGAAAAGGGCAACTAAAATGATTAGGGGTTTAGAGAGGGTCCCATATGAGGAGAGATTAAAGAGGCTAGGTCTCTTCAGCTTGGAAAAGAGAAGACTAAGGGGGGATATGATAGAGGTATATAAAATCATGAGTGATGTTGAGAAAGTGGATAAGGAAAAGTTATTTACTTATTCCCATAATACAAGAACTAGGGGTCACCATATGAAATTAATAGGCAGCAGGTTTAAAACAAATAAAAGAAAGTTCTTCTTCACACAGCGCACAGTCAACTTGTGGAACTCCTTACCTGAGGAGGTTGTGAAGGCTAGGACTATAACAATGTTTAAAAGGGAACTGGATAAATTCATGGTGGCTAAATCCATAAATGGCTATTAGCCAGGATGGGTAAGAATGGTGTCCCTAGCCTCTGTTTGTCAGAGGATGGAGATGGATGGCAGGAGAGAGATCATTTCATCATTGCCTGTTAGGTTCACTCCCTCTGGGGCACCTGGCATTGGCCACTATCGGTAGAGAGATACTGGGCTGGATGGACCTTTGGTCTAACCGGGTATGGCTGTTCTTATGACCTGCTCTGTTCTTCCGATATATTTTGTACCCTGGAATGATTGTGTCCCATTGATTGTCCTCACTCCACCAGGTTTCTGTGATGCCTATTATGTCAATATTCTCCTTTAACACGAGGCACTAATTCACCCATCCTATTATTTAGACTTCTAGCATTTGTGTACAAGCACTTGAAAAACTTGTCACTGTTTGTCTGCCCTTTTCTGATGAGTCAGATTCTTGTGTGTGTGAATGCTTCTCGTCTGATCTGGCCCCTACTTTATCCTCTTCCAGCCTCTCTGCCTGACTAGAACTAGAAAATCTCTATCACTAGTCTCTCCTCTAAGACAAGTCTCTGTCCGATCCACGAGCTCCTCTGCAGCCATTGGCTTTCCCCCATCTCTTAGTTTAAAAACTCCTCCGCAACTTTTTTAATGTTAAGTGCCAGCAGTCTGGTTCCACTTTGGTTTAGGTGGAGCCCATCCTTCCTGTATAGGTTCCCCCAACCCCAAAGTTTCCCCAGTTCCTAATCAATCTAAACGCCTCCTCTCTACACCATCATCTCATCCACCCATTGAGACTCTGAAGCTCTGCCTGCCTACCTGGCCCTGTGCGTGGAACTGGAAGCATTTCTGAGAATGCCACCATAGAGGTCCCAGATTTCAGTCTCTTTCCTAGAAGACTAAATTTGGCCTCCAGGACATCTCACCTACCGTTCCTTATGTCACTGGTGCCTACATGTACCACAACCACCGGCTCCTCCCCAGCACTACACATAAATCTATCTAGATGCCTCGAGAAATCAGCAACCTTTGCACCAGGCAGACAAGTCACCACACGGTTCTCCGGGTCATCCCAAACCCAGCTATCCTTGTTTCTAATGATCAAATCTCCCATTACTAACAGCTGCCTTTTCTTAATGCCTGGGGTTCCCTCCCCGGAGAGGTAACCTCAGTGCAAGAGGTTACCCCAACACCATCTGGAAGGAGGGTCCCAATTATGGGAAGGTGTCCCTCTGCTCCCATTGACTGCTCTCCTTCCCTGGGCCTTTCATCCTCCTCAACAGTGCAATGGCTGTCTGACCAGAGGTGGGAGAAATCTACAGTGTCCCGGAAAGCCTCATCAACATACTTCTCTGCCTCCCTTAGCGTCTCCAGTTCCACCACCCTGGCCTCCAAAGCCTCCATGCGGTCTCTGCGGGCCAGGAGCTCCTTGCACCGAATGCACACGTAAGCCACCCGCCCACAGGGCAGGTAATCATACATGCTACATTGAGAGCAATAAACAGGATAGCCCCCACTCTGCTGCTGGGCTTCTGCCTGCATTCTCTCTTACAGCTACCTAGGTTAACAACAGGGGTTTTGTTTCAATCAAGAAGTTTGTATTATAGCTTAAATGTTTTAAAGAATGGCAAGAGTACCTCACCCCCTTCCCACTCCCCTTCCAAACTCCCTCACGAAACTCCCCGTTAGCAGCCCTGTTTGAAAAGCTCCCTGGTCACTTGCTCACTGCTTTACAAAGCACTCCCCTATCACATACCCTCCAGCCCCTGCTTGAGCCACTCAGGGTAGGGGGCTGGGAGCACCCCCAGTACCCCAGCCCACCCTCCAAGCCCCCAGCCCTGACTCCTGCATCCCCTCCCACATAACGAGCCCTCACACCCCATGCTCTGACTCCTGCACCCCGCCCCACATCCTCAACCGCACCCTGAGCACCAAATGGGAGCTCCTGCACCCCCCCCCACATTGCCATCTGCACCCCTCACGCCAAATGGGAGCGGCCCCAGGTAAGCACTTCACACCCCAACCTCCTGCCCCAACCCTGAGTCCCCTCCTGCATCCTAAAATCTGGCCAGACCCTGCACCCCAATCTCCAGCTGCTCCTGCACCCTAACTCCCTCCCAGACCCTGCACCCCCATGCCTGACTCCTGCACCCTGAACACACTGCCCTCCCTGACCCCTGCACTCCCTCTCACATCTCCAGCCCTTACTCCTTCACCCCTCTCAAACACACCCCAGTTCCCTGCCCTCCCTGATTCCTGCAACCACCCATAACCACTTATCCCCCACCCCCTGCCCATCACACCCCCCCAGCCCTGACTACTGTACCCCTCCCAGAAGCCTCCTGCCCCCCCACATCCCCACCTGCATTGCTGGCATGAAACAGGAGCTGCTCCCGGTAAGTGCTCCACACCCCAACCCCCTCCCCCAACCCTCAGCCCCCTCCCACACCCTAACTCCTGGCCAGACCCTGCACTCCAACATTTTTAATTTTTAATAAAGGGCTCTTATCCAAAACGCTTTAAAATAGTTAGCTAATGGTACAAACAATATATGGAAAGATCATTAAGTGGTGCACCAAGACTCAGCGATTTTCAAGTGGTCTGTGGAAAAATCGGTTAGACGACAAAAACAATCAATGTACCTCACTTTATTTTCATTTACTTCCTATTACTTATAGGAGGAGGAAGGAAAAAAATAATGAAAAATGGGGGTGGGAGGGAAATGAGAGAATGTTCTTTTTCTTGCCTATGTCCCAAGGAGGGACCCCTAAAATGGAGCTTAGCACAGGGACCCACTAACGCTAAATCCGCCACTGAGCTTCCTTCTCTGGATACCCCCAGCCAGCATTCAAGGACGCACGGAGTGTCTGTGTGATAAGTGACCATGGATCAGCAGCTCTAACTCCAGCAGCCTGCTTGTTACACCCCAAGTATTATTGTGGTCTGGGTGGAGAAAGCTCAGGGTTTGAGAGGTCAGGGGTAGGAAGCTTCCTAACCCTGTTTTACTTGAGCAAACAGGAGATATTTGACACTGTGTGATACTGCTCCTGTGCTCTGTTCCCAAAGTGTTCGCAGCAGGGGAGGGTCTGTGGCAGTGTGTGTGTGTCACTGGCATATTGGGGTGATGCTGCAACAGGACAGAGTAGAGGTGGCATTGTGGGGCTGGCGTGAACCATCTCTCTTCTTTTCCCTTTCCAAGAATAGAGGGGACAGGAACCCTTACCCAGCGAGGTCACATTCTCATAGTTCTCCTGCATGACATCCCTGTAGAGGGCTCTCTGAGCAGGGTCCAGCAGAGCCCACTCTTCGCTGGTGAAATACACAGCCACCTCCTCGAAGGTCACCGGCCCCTGAAAGAGCCAGAGTCCAACACTCAGTACCTGCTGCCCCACTCACAGCCCCCCTATACATGGGGGACAGGAGCCAAACAGAAACTCTGGGTGGATTGCAGTCAGAGTCCCACCCCCACCCTGCTCAGAGCATCCAGGAAACACCAGGGGGAGGGGACGAAGCGACAGCCCCTCCTCTCTCCTAGCAGACCCATCACACACCTACTAGCCACTGACTGATTCAGGAGATGGAGCCCCTAGCAGGGTCCAGGGAGAGCTCGCTGGCACGGAGTCCAACAACCTCCCCATTCTGAAGAGCTGGATGTGAAGGGAGGGGAATCTCCCCTAAGCTTCACTGGTGGGTGCCCCCTTCATATCTCAAGCAGCCGCTGGTTAATCAGGTCGAGCTCCAGCACTATGAGTCTGGTCAGTTTTCCCAGCCCCATGCAGCGGGGTTATTTTCTGCTCCACAAACTAGAGCATTTCCACCGCCGAACCTCCTGGGTCTGTTCCTAGAATCTAGGCCACATATTAAATAACTCCCAGCAGGTTTAGCACACCCCTGTCCTCCTCCCTTTCTCCAACCTGTGCATTTCCTGCAAACCAGACTGCAACCTCCAAACCAGCCTGTGCAAACCTTCCCATCTCCCACGTATTTGCTGTCCCTCTCCCCCCGTGGAGGAACCCACCAGCAACCCCCTGATAATACCTACCTGAACTGGCTCCTCTGCAGCCATTTCTCTCCCCTGTCCAACGAGAGGACGGGATGAACTGGAGCGAAACATGGATGTTATTCTGCAGCCTGGCAGAGCGAGAAGGGCAGTTGTGAAGGTTTCAGAACAGGCTTTAATTCATTACACACCATGATTCCCCCAGGCCCTTTCCCTGCAGACAGGCACCCTAGAGTCTGCCATGCTGAGAAAGGCTTGATCTCTTTGTACAGTGTAGACCTAGCCTCTCCTGCCAGGCTAAGCCCACAGAGACATTTTTAACCTCCCGTCTCCCTCCCCTCACCCCGTAACAAAAGCTCTGAACACAAGGCTAGAAAAAAGCAGAACCAAAGGAGTCACTGTGGGGGATCCCCTCAGACACTGACCGCACGGCAGCCACACCCCAGCAGGAGGGATATGGAGTCAGGAACTGGATTTTCCTCTGTCTGATTCTCATCTTTTCCACAGGAAAGTGACTCTACCCAGGGTGCAGTAAAACATCTGTCTGGGCAGATTAGAGATCTGGAAATCTCTCTCCAAACTCTTCTCTCCCACGGCCCCTTTCAGTCTCTCTTTCTCCTTCTATCTCCTTTTCCCCTCTCCCTGCCCGTCTGGTAGGAAAGTCCCATTCCTGGGTAGTTTGCTCCCCCATGGCTGGATTTGCTCCTGCAATTGTTAATTGGATGAGAAACGAGGGGGGT
Organism: Mauremys mutica; assembly: GCF_020497125.1. Taxonomy (NCBI): domain Eukaryota; kingdom Metazoa; phylum Chordata; order Testudines; family Geoemydidae; genus Mauremys; species Mauremys mutica. The sequence goes on from NW_025423259.1 coordinate 605,043, forward strand.
CCTGTTTGTGTGGAGTCATTTTAAGGCCAGACCCCAGCATTTTCCCTTCGTTTCTTTCAGTTACCTGGAGACTCTGGCTCAGAATTTAGAATTAACAGGGCCCAGGGCTGCCCTAGGGGGCTAGGACCAGCTGGAGAAAGTCATCCCCTGGGCCGGGCAGAGAAGCAGCTTTAATTAAGGTCACTTCCCAGCACAGAACCCCGCTGGGGGAGCAGCAGCTGCTAAGCCTGGTCTCCCAGATCACAATGGAGGCTGCAGCCTCTGACCCAGGAAGCTGAACCCCAGTATCCTGAGCAGAGAGGGACAGAGCGTTTGAGCAGCTTCCCTCCTTTAGCTCTCTGGGGAGAGCAGCTAATGAGAGCCCCTCCTCACAGGGAGAATTGCTGGTCTCATTAGCCCCACTGTCCATCCGGAGTCACTCCTTGTCCTTCCATACAGTGACTCTGGATTAACATTGGTCTCAATGAAACCATATTTCAGAAAGAATGAGTCCAGAACGCTGTGGAAGAGACCATCGTGTGGCAGTGCTGACCCCCTTCCCACCTCCCTCATACCCCAGATCGAGAACAAGGACTGGGGGGCACAATTTTCCAAATGGAACTGAAAGTTCCTGCAGTTTTCAAAAGAGGAGAAAAGCAAAATCTGTGATTTCACACTCACAGTGTTTGATAAGTGGATAGAAAGTTATCACATGACAGGGCCTGTGACTGGGGAATGCCGGGCAGTGCTTGGAGCCAGGACTCTGACACAAGTTGATCAGAGAGAAGGATCATGGTTAGTAGCAGCCCCCAGACATTCCCCAGTACCCAGAGCCCAGACCCCACAGCCAGGGGCAACAGACACCCGCTAGCCAGGGTCCCACCAGATATTCCCTGGGATGCAGCCCCCAGAGTCCCCAGCCAGGGACCCCAGATACCCCTCAAAGCCCCACCAGCCAGGGAATCCCCACCAGACCATGACTGTCAGGTTGGGAATCCCAAAGGGTTCCCCCCACCAAGTGCCCCCAGCAGCCAGGGACACCCCGCCAGGAACTCAGTCCCTCACTGCCTGCCTAGGACACCCCCCTGATTTCCAGCAGGATCTGCCATGTCGTTTGTCTGGGACCCCCTCCTCTGCCCTGATGCTTTTCAGTGGGACCCTTCACTTTGCTTGCCTGGCATCCCCTGAGCTAGTGCAAGAGCTCCGCTCCCCCCCCCACCGTGCACTGGGCAGGGCAGCGATCCCAGGAGTCTGCGGGGGAAGCCCAGACAGAGCCCCTGGCACAGCACCAGGCTCCCTCTAACCCCCTGTCCCGCCTCCCCAAGAGACGCCCACCCCGGCTGTTCTGCAGCCAACAGGCCCCCAGCGATACCCACCTCCAGGACCCACAGCCTCAGGGCTGGGCACATCACACCCACCTCCTGAAACCCCAAATCTCCAGAACCCACCAACCTCACTAGGGTACCCCCTGCCCAGCCACCCAGAGGCCTCCCCCCACCACAATCCCCCTTCAGCTGCTATCTCCCCCCACAGCCCCACCCCCACCCAGCAACACTGTTACCTCACAGTGCCTGAGAAGCGGATAGAAAGTGACCACCGCCCCCTGCTGGCCAGTCACACAGGCAGAGGGAGCCCTGGGGGATGTCTCTTGAACAGGAGAATGGAAGGCCTGGAGGGACAAAATAGGTAAGAAAAGTCCATGGCCTGTCACTAGCAAATAATGGCCACCATGGATCCACCCCAGAAGTGGCTGCATCTTAGCACTGTGGGAATCAACCTCTCACAGAGACCATTTGTCATGGGGTTTGGGATACTTCTGGATCCACACTGCACTCAGAGAGACCTCCTCATCCCGTGCCAGCTGGAGAAAAGAAAAGGGTCCAGCCAACTCTCTCGTTACCAGCTGGGGACCACTGATCCCGAAACAGGGGGAGGCCTCGAGCTTTGACGTGTATTAAAGATGTGGCTGGTCACTTTCTTCGGCAAACATTTTAACAGAGATAAAGGGGGGGGGGAAGAAATGGCTCTCAAAGGAGAGGGGAAAGATCAACACTGGGAAATTTAACCCCCTGCAACCTCCAGGATGGAGAATGATTCAGGGCAATAGATTTCCTCCAAGAAAGAAGTTGCTGGGATTGAGAAACATGGGGAACAGCCCCAAACATGAAAGGATTTTTAATTGATATTTGATAATAACGTAGAACTGAAAGAGAAAGGGGGGAAATCTGAGAGATTTTGGCTCTATTTTTGCAAATAATAGAGAGGAAAGTGGAAAATCAAAGGGATTTTATATCAGTTTATATCTGATGTGAAACACTGACATTTTACTGCACATCAGTATTTGTTAAATGAATAGAGAGGAAATGGGCAACATTCGCAAACATTTTATATCTATGTTCAAGAAGCTGAGAAAAGGTGTAAATCTGAGATTTTCTTTTTATTTTATAATTAGAGAGACGGGAAAATCTCAGGGCAAATGTTTAGGGTATTTTATATCAACCTTTGAGATTTGCAGAGAAAACGTGTCACAAACTGCAACTGAAGGTGGAGAATCAGACTCCTGGAGAGACCAGGGGGAAATGGGGGAGGCGGGAGAGCGGCTCATTGGAGGGGAAAGGGGCGAATCTCCCCGGATTTTACAGCCCGGGTGAGACACTGAGCGAGAAAAGGGGCAGAACTGGAGAGAATTTGTATCGGGGGCGAGAGGCGAGTGGCACCAACAGGGACAGGAGCCAATTAACCCCCCTCCCCCCTTCGCCCGCCCGCTCCCCCCGCGTCCCACTGACCTTCCCCCCCCCCCGCCCGACACCCCCTCCCCCCAGGTCCTCCCCGCCGGGCCCCCCCATCCCAGCGGCGGGGGGCGGATCCTGCTGCGGCTCCGCCGGGGCCGAGGCGGCTCCGAGGCTTCTCCCGGGTTCCCCGGGGCAGAGTCACGTGCCCGCCCCCCCCCCGGGGTCTCTCACTCCCCGGGGGCTCCGGGCGGGGCTGGGGCGGGCAGAGCCCGGGGCTGCCCGGGGGGCGGGGCCCAGCTGGAGAAACCCCCCCCGGCCGGGCCCCCCCGCACAGACCCCCCCGGGGAGCAGCAGCGGCTCAGCCCGGGCCCGGCTCACGCGGAGGCGGCAGCAGCAGCTTTGTTCTCCCGCCCGCAGCGGGGCTCGCACGGAGCATGCGCGATTTTACCTGCTGAAACCTTCCCTTATCTGGGCTGGAGAAAGCGGAAGCGGCCCCGGGGCAGGCTGGGAGATGTAGTTCCTGACTCTCCCTGGACCGGAAGTGACGTCGGGGAGAGAGACCAAGCCGAGTTGCAAACGCGCGCGGGCCCCTGCGGCTCTGCCTGGCTCGCGCGGGGCCGTTGGAGCCTCTCTGCCTGCCCCAGCCCCGGTGAGTGAGAGACCCCGGGGGGGGGGAGGTCAGTGGGACGCGGGCGAAGGGGGGTTAATTGGATCCTGTCCCTGTTGGTGCCACTTGCCTCTCGCCCCCGATACAAATTCTCTCCAGTTCTGCCCCTTTTCTCGCTCAGTGTCTCACCCGGGCTGTAAAATCCGGGGAGATTCGCCCCTTTCCCCGCCAACGAGCCGCTCTCCCGCCTCCCCCATTTCCCCCTGGTCTCTCCAGGAGTCTGATTCTCCACCCCCAGTTGCATAGTTGGTGACACGTTTTCTCTGCAAATCTCAAAGGTTGATATAAAATACCAGAAACGTTTGCTCCACTTCTCTCTAGTTGTTTGTTTCTAATTGAATATGCCCTGAGATTTCCCCCCTCTCTCTAATTATAAAATAACAAGAAAATCTCAGATTTACCCCTTTTCTCAGCTTCTTGAACATGGATATAAAATGTTTGCAAATGTTGCCCATTTCCTCTCTATTCATTTAACAAATACTGATGTGAAACACTGACATTTTACTGCACATCAGATATAAACTGATATAAAATCCCTCTGATTTTCCACTTTCCTCTCTATTATTTGCAAAAATAGAGCCAAAATCTCTCAGATTTTCCCCCTTTCTCTTTCAGTTCTACGTTATTATCAAATATCAATTAAATATTTAAATTTCCCAGTGTTGATCTTTCCCCTCTCCTTTGAGAACCATTTCTTCCCCCCTTTATCTCTGTTCAAATGTTTGCCGAAGAAAGAGACCAGCCACATCTTTAATACACATCAAAGCCAGAGGCCTCCCCCTGTTTGGGGATCAGTGGTTCCCAGCTGGTAACGGGAGAGTTTGCTGCACCCTTTTTTTTTTCCTCCAGCTGGCACGGGATGAGGAGGTCTCTCTGGCGCCTGGGATCGTTGCAATTCCCAGTGCACAGAGCTGGGGGAGGGGATCCCTAGCACTAGGTCAGGGGATGCCAGGGAAGCAGAGTGAGGGGTCCCACTGTAAAGCATCAGGGGGTCCCGCTGGGTCGAGGAGGGGGTCCCAGACAAATGGCACGGCAGATCCTGCTGGTGGTGGTGTGCGGGGCGGGTCCTAGGCAGGCAGTGAGGAACTGAGTTCCCAGTAGGCGAGTCCCTGGCTGCTGGGGGCTCTTGGTGGGGGGAACCCTTTGGGATTCCCAACCTGACAGTCATGGTCTGGTGGGGCTTCCCTGGCCGGTGGGGCTTTGAGGGGTATCTGGGGTCCCTGGCTGGGGACTCTGGGGGCTGCGTCCCAGGGAATAGCTGTTGAGCCCCTGGCTGTGGGAACTTCTACTAACCATGATCCTTCTCTCTGATCAACTTGTGCCAGAGTCCTGGCTCCAAGCACTGCCGGGCATTCCCCAGTCACAGGCCCTGTCACTGTGATCACTTTCTGTCCACTTATCAGACACTGTGAGTGTGAAATCACAGATTTTGCTTTTCTCCTCTTTTGAAAACTGCAGGAACTTTTGGTTCAGTTTAGAAAATTTGTGCCCCCAGTCCTGAGAGCAGCTAGGGGGCATCACGGGGAGAGAACAAAGAGGGACCCCTTGTCTCTCCCAGCAGATCCATCACACACCTACTAGCCAGAGGCTGATACAACCCCATGGTGGGGAACCCAACACCCTCCCCACTGCCAGCAGCTGGATGTGAGGGGCTGGGACATCTTCCCTACACCTCCCTGCTGGGTGCCCCCTTTCCATGTCACACCAGCCCCTGGATTCAGCACTGGAAGTCTGGTCAGTTTTCCCAGCCCTGCCCAGGGGGTTGGTTTCTCTATTTCCTGTTTCACAAATTAGGGAATTTTCTCCCCCAACACCCAAATGTTTGTTCTGAGGACCTAGGCCCACATTAAACAAGTCCCAGCAGGTTTGTCACACACTGTCCCACTCCCTTTCCTCACCCAGGGTATTCCCTGCCCCCCTCCAGACCTTACTCCCCAGAAGTTGCCACCTCTTCAGTATTTCCTTCCCCTCCCCCTCCAGCAGGAACCCACCAGCAACCCCTCCAATAACCCCTACCTGAGCTGGCACCACTGCAGCCGGAGAAGCCCCCCCGGCCAAGCACAGAGGGGTTAATGCCTTCCTGTGCCCTGCAATCCTCCCCCCACCCCCGCTCCCAGCCGCTCCAGACCCTCTCTGTGCCCCGCAACCCCCGCCCCCCCGGGCTGCAGCGCTGGCCAGGGCGGGCTGCAGCAGCTGGGATCCAGCTGACACCCAATGCAGGGGCTGGGGGGGGGGGGAGCTGCTACACTAGCCCCTGCCCCCGCTTTTCTCCTGGGGAGCCCCTGCCCCTCTCCTGCCCCTTCCGGGCTGAGGCGGGTCCCCACGTGTCCCACCCCCTGCGTGGGGCCCGGGGGCGGGGCCAGGCCTGGTTAGGAGCCGCCCCTTCCCGCCCCCCCCGGCCCTGCCCCCGCCCCTTGTGTGGCAGCGGGGCCATGGCTGGGGCCGGAAGCGCAGCACGGGGGCTCCTGCAGCCCGCGGGGCAGCGCGGTGGGTCCGGGGGCAGCGCGGGGCGGGCAGGGCCGGGGACACGTGTGGGGCGGACACGCTCCTGCCGGGGGCGGGGTCAGGGCTGGGGGTTGGGTGGGGTGCGGTTATTACCTGGGGGTCACAAGCCCCCCCCTCCCTCCAGCTCTGCCGCTCCCCGGGAAAAGGCGGGGGGGGGTCTGAGAGGCACCGGCTGGGAGAGGGGGCGGGGCCGGGGCCGGGGGAAAGGATGAGCGGTGGTGGGAGGATTAGGCTGGCCCAGGGGACCTCCCTTACCTGGGCTAGAGAGAGCGGAAGCGCCCCGGGGCTGTCTGGGAGATGTAGTTCTTGACTCTCCCTGGAACGGAAGTGACATTGGGGGGAGAGACCAAGCTGAGTTGCAAACGCATGCGGGCTGCTGCGGCTCTGCCTGGCTCGCGCGGGGCCGTTGGAGCCTCTCCCGGGCCGTTGGAGGGTTGGTGCCGTTGGAGCTCTGGGCATGCGCAGATCGCGGCGGGACAGCCCTTCATTAATCCCCCCGTGCCCAGCCCGGGCCCTGCCCTGCTGGAGCCGCCCTGGGGCCGCCCCGGGCTCCGCCCGCCCTGCTGCGGATCTGCAGCCTCCAGGTCCCGGAGTGAGCCCCGGGGGCGGGGCCGGGCGGTGACTCTGCCCCAGTGCCCGGGGGGGGAACCCGGCATCTCGCAGCGCCGGGATCTGCTCCCTGGGGGGGGGCAGCGCCCGCAGGGGGCTCGGAGCTGCTGCCCCCGCAGGAGCCCAGCGCCCCCCAGGCCCGGCCACGCTCTGCCCTGGGGCTCTGCGGGGGGTGCCGGGGGGAGGGGCCCGGCCCCACTGGGGTCCCTGCGTGTGGCTGGGGGGGGGAGACCAAGCTGGGGGGGGGGAAGGGGCGGGTGGGAAATGTCTGTGCAGCCCGGACATGGCCGGGGAGAGGGGGGGCACGTGACCCCCGAGGAGCGGGGAGAGAAAGGGGGGGCTGAGATCCCCTCGGATTTACCGCTGCCCCCTCCCATGGGGACCCCCCTCCTCTCCCGTCCAGCCCCCTTTCTCCCTAGAGAGCCACGAGCAGCCCCCAGGGTGACCCCCCCCAAACCCCTGAGAAGTTCCCTGTTTCCCTCCCCTGATTGTGCCCCATTTTCTCTCCCCTTTGCCAATGGCCAGTTCAGATCTCAGATTTGGGGGGTTTCCCCCCGTTTCCACCTGCAGGGATTTGTCCTTGTGCGGGTGGGAAATGGTTCCCCCAAGTGATTTCTGAGCTGGGCAGAGGGTGAATGGGCAGAGGCTGGGGGGGCCCTGAGACAGGGACACCTCTGGGCTGCGCTGGGGGGGCCACTCTCTGCTGGCAACGGGGCCTGGGAAGGGCCAGGAAGAGGAGGGAGAAGCAAGTGTCCCCCCTGGAGACGGCCCAGCCCCAGGTTTCCCAGTCCAGCTACTCCCCAGCACCTGCTGGCCCTATGAGTGTGAGGCAAGAAGAATCCATCTCATTCTGTTGTTGATTGAATATCCCTGTATAATCCCCTCCAATTTCCTCTCCTTTCTCTTGAACTGTTAAGTGCTGATGTAAAATCTCCCAGATGTTGGTGCTTCTGTCTCACATTAGCAAATATTTAGTTTGTGCCTCATTTTCTCCTCAGTTCTGAAATACTGATATCGAATTCTCAAAAATCTTCCCGCTTTTCTCTCCAGGTGTGTGACTGAGATCAGGGCTCTTATCGTACTGAGCGTGGCCCTGTTCTGCCAGGTGCTGCAGAGACCCCAACTGAGATCTGGGCCCTGTTCTGCCAGGCTCTGAAGAGCCCCAGGTGAGATCAGACCCCACTGTTGTGCCAGGTAAAACTGAGACCTGGACCGAGATCACGGCCCCCCTTGTGCCAGGCAGCGCATGACTGTGACCCAAACCGCTGCCTCCATTGTGCTGGGCACTTCAGAGACCTCGACTGAGATCTGTGTCCCCGTTGGGCCTGGCCCTGCACTGACCCCGACCCAGATCACGCCCCACCACTGTACTGGGCACTGCACAGACCCTGACAGAGATCCTGCCCCCACATTTTGCCAGATGCTGCAGGGGCCCTAAACAAAATCCGGGATCCTGTAATGCTGGGAGTTGCAGAGTCCCCGACTGAGGTCAGGCCCCTGTTGCGCAGGGATCTGCACAGACACTGACCAAGATCAGGGTCCCCATTGTGACAGGTGCTGAACAGACACCAAGGGTATCTCTACCCTGCCATAAAAACCCCCCAGCTGGCCTATGCCAGGTGACTCAGGCTCACAGGGCTCAGGCGAAGGGGCTGTTTAATTGCAGTGTAGGTGTCTGGGCTTGGGCTGGGGCCAGGCTGTAGGACCCTGCGAGGTGGGACGGTGCCAGACCTTGGGCTGCAGCCCCAGCTGGAACATGGACACCACTATTAAACAGCCCCACAGCCTGAGCCGTGTGAGCCCAAGTCAGCGGGCACGGGCCAGCCGCCGGTGTCTGACTGCAGTGTGGACATGCCCACAGGGACAGAGAGACCTTGCCACAAAAAGCTCAAAGGCTAAATAGGCAATTATTCACAGCAATAAGATTTACAGATCCATTTGTGCACCAAAGTCCAGATAGCAGCATGTGTATGTGTGTAGTTTGGTTGGGGCTGGTGTAATTGTGCCCCCAGAAATATGTACATTTCCAGCAAAACCCCTCCTACACAGTACACCCAATTGTCCACCCCTTGCCATAGGCCATGGATCCTGCTCCTGCATAGTCATAGGAGAGGGGCACGGCCAAACATTTCCTTTGATGTGCACCATTTTTCATCACCCCTCCATTGATTCCCAGTGAGCTCCTCCCCTTCTCATTATTCCCATAGGGCTTGTGGGGCCCACCTTAGTTGCGGTTCTATTTCCAGGCACCATAGTAGCCATTACCCAGGTGCTGGCCTCCCAGTTGAGCATTTTGCATTCCCACACACATCTTCCTCTCCCCCCAGGTCAGCCTTTTGAAGCCATCCCCCACCCACCTCATGCTAGCAGCAAGACCAACACCACAGACAAACATCACACAACATAGATCCATTGTATTCTGGGTTATTCTTCCGCTGGCACCAGCATGGTTGTAGAGTGTCTGAAAAACGAAAGAAACAATTTCCACCCCCCTGGTGAGATCAGATTATTTCTTAATAATAATACCAATTCCTTTTACAAATTTCCTTGCTAATTGCAGGAAAAACAGAAGAATTACCTTCAGGCTGTCCTTATTTTGTTCTATAGTCAGGCTAGTGAATTACCCCACTCACTGATCATTTATGAAATTTATGAGGTGGCGTGCCTCAGTTTCCCACAGCTTCAGATTTCTGCTCTTTACACACACACACACACACACGCTCCTTAGGGTTAACCTGTCCCCCTTATTTTCAGGCTTGACTTGTTTTTTCACCTCCCTTTTCTGGAGGGCCATAATCTGAGTCTTCTAGTAGCTTGTTTGCTGACCAGATGCATTCATTATTCTCAGGTTCTTTGTGCTGCAAATGGCAGTTTCCTCCTTCCCCCATCAGCTGGGTATTGCATCCACACAGAGTCTTTCTTGGCTTGCCTCTGGATTCAAAGCTATCGGCAGCTCAGAGACTGTTTCAAAAGGGACACATTTCACTTCCACCAGGGTTCTTATTACTGTTCACTTTCATCTTCTGCTCCAAAACACTGCTCAGAAGATCTGAAAAAGCAAGCACAATCTACTATGCTCCTTTTGGAGCCCTAACAGGATTTTAATTAAGTACCATGTTTTGTTTGCATTTCTTTTACCCCTTTTCCAATATACACGGCACCCCCCCACCACTTGCTAGTCACATTCCCAGACCCTACTGCCAGGCCCTCCCTACTGATAGTGACTTTCTGACTCCAGCCCCACTCCTTTCCCCTGTGAAAAGACATCACCCAGGGCTCCCTGCCGGCCATGTGAGTGTGAGGCAAGAAGAATCCATCCCATTCTCTTATTGATTCAGTATCCTTGTATAATCCCCTCAAATTTCCCATCTTTTCTCTTGAGCCTTTAAACGGTGATACAAAATCTCCCAGATGTTGGTGCTTCTCTCTTATATTGGCAAATATTTAGTTTGTGCCCCAATTTCTCCTCAGTTCTGAAATACTGATATCAAATGCTCGAAAATCTTCCCGCTTTTCTCCCCAGGTGTGTGACTGAGATCAGGGCTCTTATTATACTGAGCGTGGCCCTGTTCTGACAGCTGCTGCAGAGACCCCAACTGAGATCTGGGCCCTGTTCTGCCAGGCAATGAAGAGACCGCAGGTGAGATCAGACCCCACTGTTGTGCCAGGTAAAACTGAGACCTGGACCGAGATCACGGCCCCCCTTGTCGCAGGCAGCGCACGACTGCGACCCAAACCGCTGCCTCCATTGTGCTGGGCACTTCAGACACCTCGACTGAGATCTGTGTCCCCGTTGGGTCTGGCCCTGCACTGACCCCGACCCAGATCATGTCGCACCACTGTACTGGCTGAAGGCCTTAGCCTGTCACAGTACGAGAAGGCCATTCCACAGACAGTGATCTTTGATTCCTTCTTTTATACCTCTGTAACTAGCCAAGTGATGAGAATACACCTACATTCTTAAAGTACAGGTCTTGCAGACAGGCCTGAATATCTATATCCTAACACTTGGTTCTGGCTCAGCACAGGGGGCTGGAGTAGACGCCCTCTCCAGATCCCTTCCAGGCCTACATTGAAATAATTCTCTTTTGTGCTGTGTCCTGTTCTACGCTGAGCTGTTTTGCGTGGTGCCATTTGGAACTGTGATTGCCCCATGTTGTGTTGCATAGTTTTATGGTGCATTGTTTTGCCTCAACTTGTTTGGGGTCTGTGTTGTGTTGATTTGAGTTGACCTATTTTGCATTGTGTACTTTTGTCCTAAGGTGTGTTAGTTTGCATTGTGTTGCTTTCTTCTCCTTAGTATTGTGTCATTTTATGCTGTGCAATGTAGGTTTTTGTTTTATTGTTGTTGTTTTTTGAATGGCCTGACATCATGTTGTCGTGCGGTTTTTCTCTGTATGTTGTTATAAAATGTATATATTGCATTGTATCCTAGACATGTAGGGCTAGATAGGACCTCAAGATGTCATCAAGTCCAGCTGTCTCTGCTGAGGCAGGACCAAGTATCTGTAGATTATCTCTGACAGAGCTTTGTCCTACTTGTTCTTAAAAACTTCCAGGGACAGAGACTCCCCAGCCCCCCTTGTAAGACTATTCCCGAGCTGACCTGCCTTAGCTCTGGGGACACGCACACAGATTGTAGTGGTGAGCAGCTCTGGAGAGAGAGGAGACCCCAGTGAGTGGCAGCTGGGTAAAGGGACTGAAGTTGGGAGGAGAAACATTGACGTGTCCAAGGTCACCCAGGCTGTCTGTGACCGAGCTTGAAATAGGTTCTAGTGCCACCGTACTGCTGTTTCTGAAGGTCTCTGCCACCCTGGTGTTTTACGCACTGGTGCAAACCCTTAGTACAGACAGAATTTACACTAGTGCACTCTGATTGGTACTGGTGCACCATGTCCCTGTTTGAAGGCTTGCGGGGGATAGGGGAGGGGAGCAGTGACCTCGCTGAGGCCTGGGGCTGGCTGAACAGTGCAGCTGGTAAGGGAGGGGCAGCAGTGAGTGCTGGAGGTATGACCCAGGAGCACAGCCCCACAGGGCTGGACACTGACTTCTCCTGACCCAGGGGACACCCCCCTGCGAGGTGGTTTGTCCAGGGATGCACAGGCTGTCTTGGCAGGGCAGCTCAGCTGCAGTCCCTGCACACCTCTTCCTGCAGCCTAATACAGTGTGCTCGGGGGCCTTCCCAAGCTGCGGGTGACGGGGCTCTGGAGTTAACAGGGTCTGTTCCTGGCTCTGTCACAGACCCGTTTAGTGACCGTGGGGAAGTCACAGCCCCTCTCTCTGTAACGCTGTCTTCAGTGACTCGAGAGCACGAGCACCAGCCTCGGGCAGACTGGTGAGAAGCAGGGAACAAACCCCAAATTGGGTGCGAGGTCTGTATGGAGATTTCACCAACCAAGAATCCAGTGTAAACGCTTCAGGCTCTATAACAGCATTAACATGGAACCACAGACAGTCCCCTTGGGTGATCCCATATATCTTTCTGAGCTCCCCCCCACACACACACGCTATAAAAACTCCACTGCCCATGTGGGCCACAATAACTGGTTTTCTGCATATAAAATCCAGGGCTGGTATTAGGTGTAGCAAGCAGGGCAACTGCCTGGGGCCCCATGCCACAGGGGCCCCCACAAAGCTACATTGCTCAGGCTTTGGCTTCAGCCCTGAGTGGTGGGGCTCAGGGACCCAGACTTCATCCCCATGCGCTGGGACTTCAGCTTTCTGCCCTGGGCCTCAGCGAGTCTAATGCCGGCCTTGCTTGGCAGCCCCCTGAAAGCTGCTCACAGCCCCCTAGACCCCTGGTTGAGAACCACTGCCTTACCCCACGAATCACAGCAATGTTCAGGTTACTGCCAGGCCCAAAGGACCAGTCACTTCCTTAGGTCAATTGAATCTTAGATCTTCCAACAAAGACAACACTTGTAGCCAGTCCTGTCACAACCTGTATTAAGATTTATTTAAAAGGAAAGGAGAGTTGTTTACCAAGTTAAAGCAGGTAATCCTATAGATGCAGACGAGTTGCAATCTTAGATTTCAAAAGTAATAGAAGCTTCTATAATAAGCACGCTCTGCATATTCTTTAGGACTAACCCCGGCTAAGCATCTGGGGATCTCTTGCTTATGCCTAGAAACTTTGCCCCTCAGAGTCCAAGCAGCATACAGATAATCGGTTCCTTCTGTGTGGGGTTTTTCATCGCCTTCCTGCCATGTGCTCTGAGCTGGAAACTCAACTAATGGGAAGTCAAGAGCACAACAACAGTCTTGTGTCTTCTTTAAAGTCCCATAATAGTCTCTCAGGTGTGGATGGACCTTTCCTGCCAGGCAGGGTGTAATGCATTCTGTTGTCAATCAGCACTTCACCTAGGTAAAGTCTCTCTCCTGTCTGGTGATTTACAGAGCCACAGAGGCTCACAATGAAGCTAGTCAGATGTTAACCCAGGCAGCAACTCACAAGCATTCAATGAAGTCTAAACACTAAACACATTCTTATGTTCACAGTCTGTATGAGGAGTATCTACTCATTGGGACTCGCTGGGGAGCCATAGAAAGAAACAAGATGTGCTGAGGCAAGGAGGCCCCGTCTCAGAGCCCCCGGGGTCACGCTTCCCAAAAGCTAAAACTAGGCCCAGCCCATGAAGGTGGCACTGCCAGGAGAGACTGGATAAAGGCTGGAGCATCAAACGGCTTTGTAAACCTGAGAGAGCTGCCTTGGGGACAGTGACAGGGAGAATCCCCCAGAGTGACTCCTTTGATTCTGCTCGTCTCTGGCCTTTGGTTCATAGAATCATAGAACTGGAAGGGACTTTGGGAGGTTGCTAGTCCAGTCCTCTGCACTCAAGGCAGGACTAAGTATTATCTAGACCATCCCTGACAGGTGTTTGTCCAGCCTCCTCTTAAACATCCCCCATGATGGAGATTCCACAACTTCCCTACGCTATTTGTTCTGGAGTTTAACCACTCTGACAGTTAGGAAGTTTTTTCCTAATCTCCATCCTAAATTCCCCTTGCTGCAATTTAAGGCCATTACTTCTTGTCCTATTCTCAGAGGTTAAGAACAATTTTTTCTTCCACATCCCTGTAACAACCTTTTATGTACTTGAAAACTATTATCATGTCCCCTCTACTCCAGACTAAACAAACCCAATTTTTCCAATCTTCCCTCATAGGTCATGTTTTCTAGATCTTTAATCATTTTTGTTGCTCTTCTCTGGACTTTCTCCAATTTGTTCACATCTTTCCTCATATGTGGCACCCACAAATGGACATAGTACTCCAGTTGTGGCCTAATCCGCACAGAGTGGAGTGGAAGAATTACTATTTGTGTCTTGCTTACAGTACTCCCTCAAATACATCCCAGAATGATGTTTGCCCTTTTGCACTGTTGACTTATACTTAGCTTGTGATCCACTATGGCCCCCAGCTCCCTTTCCGCAGTGCTCCTTCCTGGACAGGAATTTCCCATTTTATACGTGTGCACCTGATTGTTCCTTCCTAAATGAAGCACTTTGCATTTGTCCTAATTGAATTTCATCCTATTTACTTCAAGCCTTTTCTCCAGATCATTTTGATTTTTAATCATAGAATATCAGGGTTGGAAGGGACCATAGGAGGTATCTAGTCCAATCCCCTGCTCAAAGCAGGACAAATCCCCAGACAGATTTTTGCCCCAAATCCCTAAATGGCCCCCTCAAGGATTGAACTCACAGCCTTGGGTTTAGCAGGCCGATGCTCAAACCACTGAGCTCTCCCTCCCTGGCCTATCCTCTAAAGCACTTGCAACCCCTCCCAGCTTGGTATTGTCTGCAAACTTGGTAAGTATAACAGAGGATGTTACTAGGAGGGTTTCACCATGTCTCAGAGGGTTACACCCTGGTGGGAGGGGGCTAGGCCTGTACTGGAATAAGGTCACTCTGTGCTTCACAGTGTGGCAGAACCTAGAGTGTCCATTAACAGGGAAAAATCAGGGGGGGAATCAGCATGTGGAATGGACAAAAGCCCCCTCTGCATTCTCTCACATTGCCCTTCTCGTCATGGCAGGCTACAGATTAACGTCCACGTTTTGCTCCAGATCATTTCATCCTCCCAGAGGGAAGGAAATGGCTGCAATGGAGCTGGCTCAGGTAAGGGATTCTCAGGGAGCTGGTGGTGGGTTCTGCTTGGAGGGAGAGGAGCAGTACGTGCATAGGAGGGTTGGAGCTGCTGGAGGTGGTGGGAGGCAGGAAATATCTCTGGTGGAGAAAGGGAGGGGACAGGATGTGACAAACCTGCTGAGACTTGTGTACTCTAGGGTGTGATGGGTTGTCACCCCAGGGTGCAGTCTGGGGGGCTTCTGGGAACTGCTGTGTCCTCTAACCCTCAAGCTGGGCTGGCCCTTTTCACACTGTTTTGCTGGATGTTCAGCCAGTCTCTCCAGGCCCTGTTATCACCCAACACGACAGCAGGAGGCACCATGCAGCCAACTAAGCTACCTGAGTGCTTTACCTGAGCCACTCAAGGACAGATAGACGACAACAGCCAATTTCCCAGCTCCCCAGCCTTGCACACCTGCTGTAGTATAAATTCAGAATTATACCATCTTATAGTGCACAGGGATCTCTGTAATGTCAGCTCATTAATATAGTTCCCCTTCCCCTCGATATGGGAAAGATGTGCACAACAAGCCTGTGCTAACCAAGCTCAGCTTTTCCCCAAACACTTCACTCAAAATGCACTGATTAAGATAAAGCATAAAACAAGTTTATTAATGGCAGAAAGGTAGATTTTAAGTAATTATTGTTAGAACAAAAAAGGAGCCGGTTGATCCAGAGGCGGATATGAATACAGGCTTCTTTATTGCGTTACTTGTTCCCCTTGACCCAACTATCGAGTAAGCACTGGATTAGCTACATCACACGCCTTTTATCCAAGTTTGTATGTAAACACCTACATCCGTTACAACACCCCCAAAACCCTTATTAAGTAGTAGAAACGCTCATACAATTAGTATACCCACCCCTATCCACTGTCACAGTATCATAGAGGTGTTTTTACCTTGAAAATACCGTTCTTTGCAATAATGTGTTGCCACGGATTTCCCTAAACAGCAGTTCTCAGGGTATGGAGGAAGGGTCAATGAGCAGTTCTCGGGGAGGGAGGAAGGGGCCATAAGCCAGGGCTTGTTTATGTAGCTGGGAAAGGAAGGGAGGGGGAGGTAACATTTCTTTTACTTTCTTTCACACAAAGGACATTCATTCCAGCAACTACATTTCTCATGCAGCTGCATCAATGTCAGTTCTTACAAGCAACAGAGAGAGGAAAATTATGGCAACTTATTTGTTCAGCAAAGAATTCCTGCCTGCTTATGCCTTTGTCCCCAATGCATGTCAGCACATTAGCAGCTTCCCAGCTGTTTTACTGAACCCTAACGTATCCCAACAATTCTAAGTGATAGCAAACAGATCAAAACAGATTACTTAGCAGATAACCAAAAGCTCAAACTAAGCCTAACATACTAGATGGATAGAATTTGAATTAGCAATTTCTCACCCTGACTGATGATACAAGCAGTTCCCCTAGTTTCCATACACAAGCTAGAAATCCCTTTACCCTGTGACCAGCAGTTCTCCCAGTTCAGTCTTTGTTCCTCAGGTGTTTCCAGGAGTTCTCTTGTGTGGGGAATGAGGCCAAGAGATGATGTCACACCCCACCTTATGTAGGTTTTCCATATGGCGGGAACCATTTGTTCCAAACTAAGTTCCCAGTCCAGTTTGTGGGAAAATACAGGTACCAAAATGGAGTTTGTTGTCATGTGGTCTAGTCACATGTCCTAGCGTGTCCTGCTGAGTCATAGTAGCCATGACTCATAGGCTGGCTGAAACAATCACAGGAAGGCTAAGCTCTTCCACGGTCCATTGTCTTTGTTGATGAGCCATCAGCTCTGTCTGGCTTCTTCATTGTTGTACCTGAAAGGCTCGTTGTGGGTGATACCCAGAGTAAGCACATTTGAAATACAGATACAGAGTCAATATCCATAACTTCAAATACAAACATGATGCATGCACACAAATAGGATAATCATATTCAGCACATGACGCATCTTGCACAAAATGCATCATAATTATGTCCTAATCATATTATAACCATACCACTATGCTGAATATGGGGGTGTAGTGTCAGATAAGGCCTAATTTCAAGGCACGGGATTTGGGAATGGAACTTCCCCTCTTTGTGGAACAGGAAATAACCCTCCAGCCAGGGCTGGGACAACTTCCCAGACTCCCAGTGCTGGAGCCTGAATCTACTGGCACTTCATTAGTTACCACCACCCCCAATCTTTGTGGTAACTGCAAACTTTATCCATGATGATTTTATATTCTGTTCTAGGTCATTGATAAGAATGTTAAATAGCACACGGGGAAAAAGCAATCCTTGTGGGAACCCGCTAGAAATAAATCCACTCGACCATGGTTCCCCATTTACAATCCCAGTTTTTAATCTGTTTAATGTATGCTGTGTTTATTTTGTATCATTCTAGTTTTTTGTCAAAATATTGTGCTGAATCAAGTCATATGCCTTACAGAAGTCTAGACATATTACATCAATAATATTAGCTGCAACCAAACTTTTGATCTCATCTAATAAGGATATCCAGTTAGAGAAAATAGATCCTATCAAACTAAACCTTTGTTAATAGATACTAATTATATTACCTTCCTTTAATTCTTTATTAACAAAATCCAGTATCGACAACTCCGTTATTTTGCTCATTATTGATATCAGACTGACACTCTTGTAATTAGCTGGATCATCTCTTTTACACTTTTTAGTATTGACACAGCATTAGCTTAATTCCAGTCTTCTGGAATTTCCCCAGTGTTCCAAGTCCTAATTACAATCAACATTAATAGTCCACCACGCTCCTCCACCAGGTCTTTAAAAACTCTTGGATACAAGTTATCCGGACCTGCTGATTTAAACATGTCTAACTGTAATAGCTGCTGTTTAATGTCCTTGTGAGTTCTTGTTGGAATGGAAAGAGTGTCATCGTCAACATCTTATGATGCGAGTACAGCATCTGTTTTTCTCCAAATCCAGGAGAGAACACTTATTGAACACTTTTACCTCTTCTGCATTATTTTTGATAATTCTGCCATTTCCGTCTAGTAATTTATCACTACCATTGTTAGGATTAATATACTTTTCAAACCTTCCTTCTTATTTTCATTGATTGGTCATTGATTTCCCTTACCAATTTTCTACAATTCTGACCTTCTAACTCAGGGGTGAGCAACCTTTCAGAAGTCTTCATTTATTCACTCTAATTTAAGGTTTTGAGTGCGCCAGTAATACATTTAAACATTTGTAGAAGATCTTTCTCTGTCTATAATATATAACTAAACTATTGTTGTATGTAAAGTAAATAAGGCTTTTAAAATGTTTAAGAAACTTCATTTAAAATTAAATTAAAATGCAGAGTCCTCCGGACTGGTGGCCAGGACCCGGGCATTGTGAGTGCCACTGAAAATCAGCTTGTGTGCTGCCTTCAGCACCCGTGCCATAGGTTGCCTACCCCTGTGTGACGTTATTGATATAAACTGGGACCATATAGAACATGGTTTGCAACCAAGGTCCTGTAGTGGCACCAAATCTTAGGTAAAGGGGGTCATCTAAGGTGTCTAAGACCAGGTTATGGGTTGCTGGTTATGATTATGCTGTCTATATGTATGTATCATTTTGTAGTTGAAGTTATAAGTATTAGCTTTATACTGTCTGTATTTTGTATTTGTGCTCTGCTTCTGGGTGACATCCCAGACAAGTTGGTGTTAGCTCTGCCTAGCCTGCTTGATGGCCCATTAAGGACCATCAGCTACACAATTGACCCATGGAGAGAAGGCAGACATGCCTTGTAACTCAGCAAAGTGCAGGGACTTGTCCATGTGACTCCAGACTCCATTTTGCTGTAATTTTCCACAGTAAGGACAAAGAGGTTCTTACACCTGGAAAAGCCTGTATAAGGCTGATGCCTCATCTCCATCTGGTCTTCAATCCTGCTTCTTACCTCTGGAGGGACTTTGCTACAAGCTGAAGTTCTGCACAAAGGACTAATGACCCATCCCAGCTGGGGATGTACTCCAGAGACTTGATTTGACCCTCCAGTTTATGCCATCACTGCTACAAGCCTGAACTAAGAACTTTGCCATTACTGTATGTAATTGATTCCATCTAACCAATTCTAGCTCTCATCTCTACCTTTTTCCCTTTATGAATAAACCTTTAGATTTTAGATTCTAAAGTATTGGCAACAGCATGATTTGTGAGTAAGATCTGATGTGACCTGGGTCTGGGGCTTGATTCTTTGGGATCGAGAGAACCTTTTTCTTTTACTGGGGTGCTGGGTTTTTATAACCATTCATCCCCAGGACGAGTGGCACTGGTGGGGATACTGGGAGACTGGAGTGTCTAAGGAAATTGCTTGTGTGACTTGTGGTTAGCCAGTGGGGTGAAACCGAAGTCCTTCTTGTCTGGCTCCACACCTGGCTGCAGCGCTGGCTGTACACCTGGTCTGCTTGGGGTGTAGCGAATGCAGCGCTGGTGATCCAGCGCTGCTCATCAGGTGTGGACACACACCAGCGCTTTAATTGGCCTCCAGGGAATAAGGAGATGTCCCAGAATTCCTGTTCAGCCACTCTGCTCATCAGTTTGCACTCCACTGCTCTGGCCTCAGGTGACCCGCCCCTTTAAGTGCCCTGGGAATTTTAAAAATCCCCTTCCTGTTTGCTGCAGCCAGGTGTGGAGTGCAATCAGTTAATCTTTGCAGGTGACCATGCCTCCACGTGGCAAACGAGCCCCAGCATGGAGCACTAGCGAGTTGCTGGACCTCATTAGTGTTTGGGGGGAGGAAGCTGTGCAGTCCCAGCTGCGCTCCGGCTGTAGGAATTATGATACCTTTGGGCAGGTATCAAGATCCATGCTGGGTAGGGGCCATGAGCGGGATGCGCTGCAATGCAGGGTTAAAGTGAAGGAGCTGCGGAGTGCCTATTACAAAGCCCGTGAGGTAAACCGACGCTCGGGCGCTGCCCCCACGACCTGCCGTTTTTACGGGGAGATGGATGTGATACTTGGGGGTGACCCCACTGCCAATCCGAGGACCACGATGGACACTTCTGATCAGGGTGGGGGACAGGAGCAGCAGCAGGAGGAGGAGGAGGAGGAAACAGCGAGTGAAGCTACTGGGATGGGGGAAGACACCCCAGAGTCCCAGGAGGCATGCAGCCAGGAGCTCTTCTCAAGCCAGGAGGAAGGAAGCCAATCCCAGCAGCCAGCAGTTGCTGAAGGACAATCAGAGGAGCGGGTTACCGGTAAGCTGCTTTTATTTTCAGGGTGGAAATGTTTCTGGAGAGGAGGTGGGGTTTGGGCTGCATGCAGGCATGCCTAGATGTGGAATAGCCCATTGATGTGGTCTATCACTTCGCGGTAATCGGCTGCAGTAATCTCCTGAAAAGTTTCAGCCAGAGCATGGGCAATGTGCCTGCGCAGGTTTATAGGGAGAGCCACTGTGGTCTTTGTCCCAGTCAGGCTAACGCGTCCGCGCCACTCTGCCATGAGGGGTGGGGGGACCATTGCTGCACACAGGCAAGCTGCGTAGGGGCCAGGGCGGAATCCGCATTGCTGTAGAAGACACTCCCTTGCTTCCCTGGTGATCCGTAGCAGCGAGACATCTTCCAGGAGTAACTGCTGTGGAAAATGTTGGGAGACTCTTTAATGCAGATCCCCCCTGTAGCTGTTTGCTGTCCCCAACGCACAGAAACCCCTGCACAGCCCTGAAGCAATCTCAGTACCCCTTACTCACCATTTCGTGGGTCCTGTTCTGCTGTGTGCTATTATTTGTTATGGGAAAAGTCTGCTAAAGTGAAGACTGTAAACTCCTTCAGTGTGTGGGAATTACTGTCTGGATGAGATAATGAACAATGCTACCCTGTTAACTGTTGCCATTTTTGCCTTCCAAAAGTGACCTTTACTGCTGGACTGCCTAGCTCCAGCACTGCTCAGAGACTGCAAAATCTAAGGAAAAAGCCGCGCAAAACCAAGGAAGACATGCTGAAAGCAGTTATTGATCACTCTGCTAGAGAGAGTAGGACTCTGCAGGACTGGAGAGAAAGGGAAAGCAGGATCCGCCAGAGGGAAAGCAGGATCCACCAGAGAAACGCAGTGGCCAAGAGGAAGAGCACAGAGCAGCTGCTAAGCATCCTGTCGCGCCAAGCGGACTCTATGGAATCACTCGTAGCCATGCAAGCAGAGCACTACCGTGCTACTCCCCCGCCCCCCCATCCCAAAGCTTTTCCCCTTGTGCCCCAATGTCAGCTCAAACCCCCCTTCCCCAGCATCCAGGTTCTTACCACCACCAGCTGCCTCCAACACCTGTACGTTCACCAACCAGCCCTGAGAACTACAACCATTACCCTCTGTACTCAACCCCCATCACCATGCAGTATATGCACCCTGAAGTGCAGCAGTCATTGCACAGCACTCCAGACAGGACATATGCAAACTTGTGAATGTACAGTACACCAACCCACCACCCTGTCCTCTTATGTTCCTGAAATGTTGTGTGTCTGTCTGTCAAGGAAGTTTGTTTCTTTTCAGTAAAAGAATTCTTGGTTTGAAAACAGTCTTTATTATTGCAGATAGTGGAAAGATACCTTAGCCCAGTAAAGAAACAGGCACTGCAAATCATTTTAGGGAATAATAGAATCCTACCACTGTAACCACTGCACTTCACTCCCATGCAAGGCAACAAACATTACTGTTGGCTTTCAGCCTCAAATTCTTCCCTCAAGGCATCCCTAATCCTTGTAGCCCTGTGCTTGGCCTCTCTATTAGCCCTGCTCTCTGGCTGTGCATATTCAGCCTCCAGGACTTGAACCTCGGTGGTCCATGCCTGACTGAATGTTTCACCCTTCCCTTCACAAATATTATGGAGGGTACAGCAAGCGCATATAACCGCGGGGATGCTGCTTTCCCCCAAGTCTAGCTTCCCATACAGGGACCTCCATCTAGCTTTTAAACGCCCAAAAGCACACTACACAGTCATTCGGCACCGGCTCAGCCTGTAGTTGAACCGGTCCTTGCTCCTGTCAAGCTTCCCTGTATAGGGTTTCATGAGCCAAGGCAGTAACGGGTAAGCGGGGTCTCCAAGGATCACAATGGGCATTTCGACATCCCCTACTGTGATCTTCCTGTCTGGGAAAAAAGTCTCTGCCTGCATCTTCCTGAACAGGCCACTGTTCCGAAAGATGCGTACATCATGCACCTTTCCAGGCCAGCCTGTGTAAATGTCAATGAAACGCCCACGGTGATCCACAAGTGCCTGGAGAACCATAGAGAAATACCCCTTCCGATTAACATACTCGGATGCTAGGTGGGGGGGTGCCAGAATAGGAATATGCGTCCCATCTATCGCCCCTCCACAGTTAGGGAAACCCATTTGTGCAAAGCCATCCACAATGTCCTGCACGTTCCCCAGAGTCACGGTTCTTCTTAGCAGAATGCGATTAATTGCACTGGAAACTTGCATCAACACGATTCCAGCGGTCAACTTTCCCACTCCAAACTGGTTCCCGACCAACTGGTAGCTGTCTGGAGTTGCCAGCTTCCAGATTGCAATAGCCACCCGCTTTTCCACCGTCAGGACAGCTCTCCATCTTGTGTCCTTGCGCCGCAGGGTGGGGGCGAGCTCAGCACACAGTCCCATGAAAGTGGCTTTTCTCATCCGAAAGTTCTGCAGCCACTGCTCGTCATCCCAGACTTCCATGACGATGTGATCCCACCACTCAGTGCTTGTTTCCTGAGCCCAAAAGCGGCGTTCAACGGTGCAGAGCATTTCCGTGAATGCCACAAGCAATGTAGTGTCACATGCGGCAGGCTACTCGATATCGTCGGACTCCTCACTGTCACTTTGGAGCTGAAGGAAGAGCTCAACTGCCAAACGACACTCATCAGCACAGTCCTCAGCAGCTCGGGCTCCATTTCCCACAGAAATTGTGATTAAAACACAGCAAGCGACTCACAAACGTGGCCGGAATAACTGTGACTGCTGGGATATGAAGCGATGCACCACGGGGCGTTGGAACAGGAAGCGGAATGACCCGCACACTTCCTTCCCCTTCCCACAATACTCAGCGCCAAAATAGGACGAGGTGCTCTGTGGGATAGCTGCCCACAATGCACCTCTCAATACAGCGCTGGAAATGCTGTCAAGTGTGGCCACACTGCAGCGCTGTTAGCTGCAAGTGTGGCCACACACCAGCGCTGTCCCTACACGGGTGCATGGCCAGCGCTGTAACTCCCAGCGCTGCAATTTTCATGTGTAGCCAAGGCCTTAGAGGTGGAAAAACCCCAGGCTTGGGCTGTGACTGCCCTATTTGAGCAATTGGTCCTGAATTGGCACTCTCAGTTGGGTCCCACCAGAACCGCCTCGTCACACCCTGTTCTAACTAATATTCTTTACTACTGACTTCCCTTTTCTTCCTTATATTTTATTTGGAGAGTGTTTCCTACCAGGGAGCCATTAGTAGGGTCCAGAGCCAGCCCCATCTCCTATATCAAGCTCTGGCTAGTAGGTATGTGATAAATGTGACGACCCTGCCTGCGTCTGTCATCTGGGAGACACAAAGTTTCTCTCTTTCTACCCTCTGATGCTGCCTGGCTGCTCTAAGCTAGGTGAGGTGGGACTCTGTTAACATGTGCCTCTCAGAGCTTCCATTTCCCTGGTGCTGCTGTTCTGTGAATAGTGGGATTGTGAGTGGGGCAGCAGGTACTGAGTGTTGGACTCTTGCTCTTTCAGGGGCCGGTGACCTTCAAGGAGGTGGCTGTGTATTTCACCAGGGAGGAATGGGCTCTGCTGGACCCTGTTCAGAGAGCCCTCTATAGGGATGTCATGCAGGAGAACTATGAGACGGTGACCTCGCTGGGTAAGGGTTCCTGTCCCCTGGGTTATTAGAACCTGTGGGGTCTCTGAAGAACCTGAGCAGTAATAACTTTATACCTTTATTCATCATACAAGTTTTGACAAGTTTCCTTGCCCCCCTTTTTTTGCCTTATCTCCCACCCACTAGTACCATTTTTGGACATGTGCCTTTTTGGTGCTGTCACACATTTTAAAATTGCATTTATGTATCCTTATTGGCTACATTCATAACTACATTAATCACTGTCGCTTTCATGCCTTTTCCTCATTTTAAGAGGAAAATATGCTACCTGTAGAATTCTAAATTGAGTAAATAGGTGTGTGACTCATGCATGGCTTGTGTGACAGTCAGATGAGCTCTTTTAGGAGAGCGTGTAATGTTGCCGTTCAGGATCCCATGGCTGAAGGGATAAGCGAGTCGTGGGAGGGACGGAGACGGGGGGTAGTAGATATGCCAGGACATGGGGCGGGTGTGTGCAGGGTTAGAGCTAAGAAGCAGCAGGGAGGTAGGAGGCTGTGAGAGACGAGGAGAAAATACAAGAAGTTCTCAAGGTGCCGGGAGGTGGTGCTGGCTGAGAGTAATGGGAAGAAGCGGAGGGGAGTGTGGGGGAAGGGCACCCAGGAAGTGGGCTGGGTGGGTCAGTGGGAGGGAGGAGAGGTTTGGGGATCTAGAGCTGTTGGGGATCCCAGACCTTTAACCCCAAATCCCTACCGAAGCCTTGTTGCTTTAGAGCCTCAACGGCAGTTTTATTTCTGTTCAGTTTCACTTTATTATACATTTTTTCCCCAAATATTATTATTTTAACTCTTGACCTCCCTCTCCCACTCATTACCCCCCTCCCCGTATAACCTCCCCATCTCTGTGCACAGAGACCCTGGCCACCGATCCTGAGTCCTTGCTGCATCCTCCCGCCCAGAGCAGGGCCCCTACCCAGGCACAAATGGGCACTTCGTTGATGATGTCACAGGGTGGTATAGTCTGTACAATTTTTACACCAATAAGATTACATATTCTGAAGCCCTTCACACCAGTCGGGCTTATCTCTATACGCCGATACAGTCTGTTCCCTTCCCAGCTCTGATGCCGCAGAGCTTTGCCTGTGTCCCTGTTCCCGTTCTCCCCCTAACCAACATTCGACATTCATGGGGCCTCATCTGGAGCACTGTGTCCAGTTTTGGGCTCAACACTCTAAGAAGGATGTGGAAAAATTGGAAAGCGTCCAGCGGGGGGCAACAAAAATGGTTAGGGGACTGGAACACATGACTTCTGAGGAGAGGCTGAGGGAAGTGGGATTATTTAGACTGCAGAAGAGAAGAATGAGAGGGGATTTGATAGCTGCTTTCAACTACCTGAAGGGGGGTTCCAAAGAGGATGGATCCAGACTATTCTCAGTGGTAGCAGATGCCAGAACAAGGAGTAATGGTCTCAAGTTGCAATGGGGGAGGTTTAGGTTGGCTATTAGGAAACACTATTTCACTAGGAGGGTGGTGAAGCCCTGGGATGGGTTCCCTAGGGAGGTGGTGGAATCTCCTTCCTTAGAGGTTTTTAAGGTCAGGCTTGACAAAGCCCTGGCTGGGATGATTTAGTTGGGGATTGGTCCTGCTTTGAGCAGGGGTGGGACTAGATGGCCTGCTGAGGTCCCTTCCAACCCTGAGATTCTATAATTCCAATTTCCTTCCCCCCTCCTGTTTGACCCCATTTATAGAGTAATATTCTCAGCTATACCTTAACCAATCATTGTGCTGAAATTTAACTAACCAATTCTAACATATTGTGACATAATTCTCTAACCCAGGCGTCGGCCACCTTTCAGAAGTGCTGTGCTGAGTCTTCATTTATTCACTCTAATTTAAGATTTCATGTGCCAATAATACATTTTAACGTTTTTAGAAAGTCTCTTTCTATAAGTCTATAATACATAATTAAACTATTGTATGTAAAGTCAATAAGGTTTTTAAAATGTTTAAGAAGCTTCATTTAAAATTAATTAAAAATGCAGAGCCTTCTGGACCGGTGGCCAGGACCTGGGCAGTGTGAGTGCCACTGAAAATCAGCTCGTGTGCCGCCATAGGTTGCCTACTCCTGCTCTAACCAATTATAAACCAGTACCCTAATTAACTTACACCTGGCAACATTAATTATACAGGAGAGAGAAACAATTAGAGAACCAGACTGATTAACAATGTAAAAGTGGTGGCCATAAAGATAAAGCAATACAGAAATGAGGGTTTCACAACCACAACCATTGATAAGTGATTTCTTGCCAGACAGAATGCTATCAAATTAAGGTTTCTTTAACCATCTTAAGATCCAGACAGGACTGTCTTCCTAACAGCCCAATAGCACCTTATTTCAGTGTGACTGGTTTGGGATGTGAGGATGTCACCCTTCGCTTCCCATCTTATGGCTGCCCCTGCTGCTTAGCCAAAGGCCTTAGCCTAAGAACAAGGCCTCAGGCTGTCCTAGTGAGAGAAGGCCCAGACACAGGCACACTGTGATTTTGATTCTTTGTTTTCATACTCCTGTAACTAGCTAAGTGATAAAAATACCCCTAAGTTCTTAAAGTCTAGGCTTTGCAGGCAGGCCTGAATATCTCTAGTCTAACAGAGGGTTCTACCCCTTCCCCATGCTGTGTCTGTCTTGTCTATTTAGACTGTAAATTCTTCAGAGCACAGGCCATCTACTATTCTGCATTTGTACTGTGCCTAGCACAACGGAGACACACTGTTAGTTGGTCCTTAGGCACTCAGGTAATGCGTATGATTAATAATAATAATAACTCTCCTGCCACTTGGAGCCAAGGAAGCTGGTCTTGGGATGTTACTGCTTAAAAATGATCTGAGCTTAAAACCATGCAATATTCTTTGTGACAAGTATCCCACAAATTCCACCGACCTCCCTTGTTTTCTTTGTCTGGCATAGGGTTTCTAAATTCCAAACCTGATGTGGTCTCACAGCTGGAACGAGGGGAAGAGCCGTGGGTCCTAGACCTCCAGGGTTCTGAGAAAGAAGTGCTTCCAAGAGCTGCCTGCACAGGTGAGGACTTGGTTAAAGCAAGTAAAAAACTGTCCGTGAATACAGAAAACATTCGGGATGCCCTACAAAGACCTTGTGAGCTCTGCAAGTTCAGGATTGTTCCCTGCAGATGTGGAATAATTAGGCAGATGTCACTCATGGCTTCCCACCTATCCTGACTAACAACTGGCAGCAGATCCCTACCTGATCCCACTTTCCCCTGCATGTTCTGGTGAAATGCAGACCAAAACTGATCCCTTCCTCTCTCCTCTGGGGAAAATCAGCTCCTGATAGGTTTGATCTCTCCTGCACATATTTTGGTTTGTTCATCCCTTTTAAAATTCCTGTCTCTGAGTTTTCCTTTCTCTCAGGCACAGGGAGTGACCTATGTCTGGATTCTCTCTGTCTCCCATCAGGTGATAGGATGGTGCGTGAGAATGAGGAGCAGAAACCCCAGCAGGAGGATGCTGAGCAAGGAGCACCACATGGGACGTTATCAGGAAGACCCAAAGGGAATGTTTCCAGGAGTTGTGCACTCCAAGAAACAGTAAAAGCCTCAGAGACTCAGCAGAGGCCAGAGGAGAACTTCAGTAGCCTCTCAGACCTTATTACACATGAGAGAATCAACTTGGAAGAGACAAACTACACATGCCACGAGTGCGGGGAAAGCTTCAGTCAGCGCTCACACCTTATCACACATCAGAGAATCCACACAGGGGAGACGCCCTGCACGTGCTCTGAGTGCGGGAAAAGCTTCACTTGGCGCTCAGTCCTTATCAGACATCAGAGAATCCACACAGGGGAGACGCCCTACACGTGCGCTGAGTGCGGGAAAAGCTTCAGTCGGCGCTCACACCTTATCACACATCAGAGAATCCACACAGGGGAGACGCCCTGCACGTGCGCTGAGTGCGGGAAAAGCTTCAGTTGGCGCTCCAGTCTTATCAGACATCAGAGAATCCACACAGGGGAGACGCCCTACACGTGCGCTGAGTGTGGGAAAAGCTTCAGTCGGCGCTCACACCTTATCAGACATCAGAGAATCCACACAGGAGAGCAGCCTTACACGTGCGCTGAGTGCGGGAAAAGCTTCAGTCAGCGCTCAAACCTTATCACACATCAGAGAATCCACACAGGAGAGAAGCCCTACACATGCGCTGAGTGCGGGAAAAGCTTCAATCAGCTCTCAATCCTTATCACACATCAGAGAATCCACACAGGAGAGAAGCCTTACACGTGCACTGAGTGCGGGAAATACTTCAGTCGGCGCTCAAGCCTTGTCACACATCAGAGAATCCACACATGAGAGACGCCCTACACATGCTCTGAGTGCGGGAAAAGTTTCACTGAGCACTCAGACTTTGTCAGACATCGTAGAATCCACAGTGGAGAGAGACCCTACACATGCTCTGCATTTGGGAAAAGCTTCAATCAGATGTCATTCCCTATTAGAGATCAGAAAATCCAAATCGGAGAGAACTGTAAGAAATGCCTTTATTAGGGCTTCCCAAGGATTTGTTTTAAAAAAAATCAAATTTGCTAATTCCAATATAGTGATCTTTGCACCATCTTCACTGTGGTCTCTCAGCTCTGCCAGATGAGTTGCCTGCTTCTGCCTTTTGCAGCTCACCCTTCTTTGGGGTCAGTCCTGTGATCTTTTCTATCAGCTCCTTTCCTTTTGACTTGTAGGAGCGTGTGTCCCTCCAGCCAGGAATTTCATCAGCTCCAGGTGGGGGAGAGAGGGTTGATGCCAACAAGCTACCCTGAGGCAAAAGTTACCTGTGCCTTACATCCACTAGGACTGTACATGGAATTGGGTGCTCAAGTTAGTGATTTTGGTGTAAAAAGACAATTATAGTTGTAGAGCAGAAGCAGCCCAGGGAGTGAACCTAACAGACAATGATCAAGTGATCTCTCTCCTGCCATCCATCTCCATCCTCTGACAAACAGAGGCTAGGGACACCATTCCTTACCCATCCTGGCTAATAGCCATTAATGGACTTAACCTCCATGAATTTATCCAGTTTTCTTTTAAACCCTGTTATAGTCCTAGCCTTCACAACCTCTTCAGGCAAGGAGTTCCACAAGTTGACTGTGCGCTGTGTGAAGAAGAACTTCCTTTTATTTGTTTTAAACCTGCTGCCTGTTAATTTCATTTGGTGGCCCCTAGTTCTTGTATTATGGGAGTAAGTAAATAACTTTTCCTTATCTACTTTCTCCACATCACTCATGATTTTATATACCTCTATCATATTCCCTCTTAGTCTCCTCTTTTCCAAGCTGAAAAGCCCTAGCCTCTTTAATCTCTCCTCATATGGGACCCGTTCCAAACCCCTAATCATTTTAATTGCCCTTCTCTGAACCTTTTCTAATGCCAGTATATCTTTTTTGAGATGAGGAGGCCACATCTGTACATAGAATTCAAGATGTGGGCATACCATGGAGTTATATAAGGGTAATAATATAGTCAGTCTTATTCTCTATCCCCTTTTTAATGATTCCTAACACCCTGTTTGCTTTTTTGACCGCCTCTGCACACTGCGTGGGCATCTTCAGAGAACTATCCATGATGACTCCAAGATCTTTTTCCTGATTTGTTGTAACTAAATTAGTCCCGATCATATTTTATGTATAATTGGAGTTATTTTTTCCAATATGCATTACTTTACATTTATCCACATTAAATTTCATGTGCCATTTTGTTGCCCAATCACTTAGTTTTGTGAGATCTTTATTAAGTTCTTCACAGTCTGCTTTGGTCTTAACTATCTTGAGCAGTTTAGTATCATCTGCAAACTTTGCCACCTCACTTTTTACCCCTTTCTCCAGATCGTTTATGAATAAGGTGAATAGGATTGGTCCTAGGACTGACCCTTGGGGAACACCACTAGTTACCCCTCTCCATTCTGAGAATTTACCATTAATTCCTACCCTTTGTTCCCTGTCTTTTAACCAGTTCTCAATCCTTGAAAGGACCTTCCCTTTTATCCCATGACAGCTTAATGTATGTAAGAGCCTTTGGCGAGGGACCTTGTCAAAGGCTTTCTGGAAATCTAAGTACACTATGTCCACTGGATCCCCCTTGTCCACATGTTTGTTGACCCCCTCAAAGAACTCTAATAGATTAGTAAGACATGATTTCCCTTTACGGAAACCGTGTTGACTTTTGCCCAACAATTTATGTTCTTCTATGTGTCTGACAATTTTATTCTTTACTATTGTTTCAATAATTTGCCCGGTACCGATGTTAGACTTACTGGTCTGTAATTGCCGGGATCACCTCTAGAGCCCTTTTTAAATATTGGCATTACATTAGCTAACTTCCAGTCATTGGGTACCGAAGCCGATTCAAAGGACAGGTTACAAACCATAGTTAATAGTTCTGCAACTTCACATTTGAGTTCTTTCAGAACTCTTGGGTGAATGCCATCTGGTCCTGGTGACTTGTTAATGTTGAGTTTATCAATTAATTCCAAAACCTCCTCTAGTGACACTTCAGTCTGTGACAGTTCCTCAGATTTGTCACCTACAATTTGGCAATGTTTATGCTCCTTTCTAGGATTTGACTTCCACTTTTTAAAGGAAGTCTTTTTGTCTCTCACTGCTTCTTTTACATGGTTGTTAAGCCCCGGTGGCTTTTTTTTAGTTCTTTTACTGTGTTTCTTAAATTGGGGTATATATTTAAGTTGGGCCTCTATTATGGTGTCGTTAAAGTGTCCATGCAGCTTACAGGAATTTCACTTTAGTCACTGTACCTTTTAAATTCTGTTTAACTAACCCCCTCATTTTTGTATAGTTCTCCTTTTTGAAATCAAATGCCACAGTGTTGGGCTGTTGAGATGTTCTTCCCACCACAGAGATGTTAAATGTTATTATATTATGCTGTTTATTTCGAGCAACTGCAGTTATTCGGGAGAGTACAGACAGGCAGAGTTTCCCCTCCCGAGGTAGGTCTCGGTTAGATAAACAATTAAGGCAAGCATTTATACCTTTTGTGACATACAGTAAGGAGCAACAACTGCATTTTGTTTGTACATATTCCTTTCTGATAGCTTACTTCTCAGCAATTTCTGCTACAATCTGCATTCTATTCTTATCTAACACAAGGTCGAAAACCAGCATCTCTTACAGTTCTTTTCTGCTCGCCCACGCCCTGCTTGGAAGTCTCCCGTTATTAGCTGTTAGTTAGCCTGGTAAATATCAAGTCCCTGAGAAAACACAGTTATACGAAGCAAAACAAAATCACAAACAGAAATGTCATTGGAAATTCAAAAATTAAAAAGGAAAATGCAATTCCCATCACTTCATTGTATCTGGGCCATTCCTGTATCGAGAGTACCCGCTAAGGGCCCTGTGTGCTTAAGGGAAACCTGGAGGAACTCATAGCAGAGCCTGAACATGAAACTCAACTGCTCCCAGGTGCCGCAGTAAAACCCTTTCCCTGCTGTGATGTTGATGATTTTATGAAAATATGCTAATGAGTGTGAATATAATGTAACTGGAACATGCTTCATGCAAAAGGTCTCTTGTGCAGTATCATTACAAAGCTTATTATCTACTGTGTGTGTTCAGCCTATTTGTATGAACCGATCTTTCCTGTATCTGAAGCTAGAAATATGAACTATAACTCTGAGGTCCTGTTGTAATGATGCAAAGTGTGGGCCATTAATAGTGGTTTGGACTCTTGATGGCTCCCATTAACCAGGACAATTGACTGGAGATGGCTCTGTCCTGCACCATCTGTGAGTCAGGCCAGGAACAATGAAGGCTTGGGGTCTCACAGGGCATGTGACCATGTCACCTGGTACAGGAATCCATCTTAAACCTGGGGCTTTTCCCCAGGAGAGAGACAAAAGATTCCTGCCTTGTACCAAAGCTGTTTAAGGGGGTGGAACAGAAAGAAAGGTGGCTGCAGTCATGAGAAATCCCCTAGCTACCACCTTAGCTGGAACAAGGACTATACCAGGTGCAAAGATTGGGCCCAGACAAGAAATAAGTCTAGTCTGCAAAAGAAGCTTATTGGAAGATCTCTGAGGGTGAGATTTTATCTGTATTGAGTTTCATACTGTATTAGTCTTAGACTTGCATGTTTTTGTTTTATTTTGCTCTATGGAGAATACAAACTCCACAGAGAAGGAAAAGTTAATGCCTTAGACACTCTAACACAGATTTTTCTAGGAACCACTCTCCTATAGCTTCTTTTCTCTGATTTCCTTTAGAAAATCTGAAGCAGGGAGCAGAAAACCATTGTCTTTTCTGAGGTATGAGCTCAGGACCTACTGAGTATGAGACTGACATGCTGCCAACTATGCTAAGAAGGCCCAGGAAAATGTTTAGGCTCAGTGCATATAGGATCCTCCTACAGCAGTGACTGGAGCAGGGAAGGAACTGGAAGAAGCAGAGAGATCTGGTGCCCACAGACCTGTCCTGGCCTCTTTCTCAGCAGCAAAGAAATCAATTTGCCCTTCCAGTGAACAATCTGCTGGAACTAATGGCAGCACAGGGGGGATGTTTCTAAAGTATGCACCCACCTCTACATTTTAGAACTTACTCTCCTTTTTCTAGTGTAGCACTTTGTATATGAATTAGGCAAAACAAACTACACAGGTAAGAGAAAAAAGGGCTTGAGAGAAAGCTTGAACTCCTAACCCCAACAGACGGCCCCTCTGCACTAACCAGTTGCACCCCTGAAGATGTTTTTTAAACACATTTGGGAAGCAGGCAGTTATCAGTCTCTGTGGTTCACACCTTTGCCTGGCAATTGAAAGGCTGCTGGTTCAAACTTAACTCAAGATGCGGCTTTTCAGCGATGAGACTCCAGTACATTTTAACAGGAAGAAAATCTCCTCTATTCTGGCTTTGCCCCATTCGACTCCTCCTGCCCATCTTCTCCCCCTCCCCCAGTCGCTTTCCTTCCCCACTGGGGCCATGCAGAGAGGAGCCCCAGTCAGTCTCTGTCACAGAGAGTCTGTATCCCATAAAGGGAGGGAGGGGTTTCTCTAAAACATTGATAATGAGGAGGGGAGTGGTGTGCGTGGTTAGGGGGAGACAGGATGGAGAACTAACAGTGGGGCACAGAGAGATTCCCCCAGATTGGGGAGATCCCCTGCTGCCCCCCATCAGCCAGCTGTGAGAAGAACTGTGGTGGTGGTGGGGGGGTCTCCACATGCTGCCCCCGCCCCAACTGCCAACTCTGCCAACTGTGGCAATGGGAGCTGCAGGGGTGGAGTCTGCGGGCAGCGGTGCGCAGAGACGCCCCCGGCCCTCCAGCTTAGGGGCTGCGGGTTGCTTTCGGGAGATGCCCGAGGTAAATGCTGCACCCTTCACCCTCTCCTGCAACCCCTGCCCCAGCCCAGACCCCACACCTGCACCCAAACTCCCTCCAAGAGCCTGCCCCCCACACTGCCTCCTTCACCACAACCCCCTGACTGAGCCCAGACCCTGCACCCAAACTCTCCCAGAGCCCAACCCCTCTCCCACAACCAAACTCCTTCCCAGAGCCTTACACAGGTGTGTGTGGCAGGTGGGGCAGGACTTGGTCCCATTCTGGGCACCACCAAAAATTATACAAACCTGACACCCCTGTCCAGCCCGACCTTCTGCTGATGCACCTCAGCCCACACCCGTGCAGGGTTTGAAGCTTTCGTTGCTTAAATTCCAGGACACGGAGGGATTTCAGCTCCCCTTTGCCCAGAGGGAACCTTCACCCCACTCCTAACCAGGTTCTTGTCCATGGGATCACTGTAGGGGGGCTGGGTCCCTCGGTGTCTTTTCTCTCTCTAGGACAGGCCTGGGTGCAATAACTGGGGGCATCTGAGCACCCAGGACCTTCTGTGGGGCTGCCATTCCCCTTCCCCTTCTGTGGTCCCATCTGTCATTGACTCCAGCCTTTTTTCTATCCATCGTCAGCACCATCCCAAGCAAGCTGCACTCACCTCAAAAAGACAGAGTCCCGTGGCACCTTACAGACTAACAGACGTATTGGAGCATAAGCTTCCGTGGGTGAATCCCACTTCGTCAGATGAATGTAGTGGAAATTTGCAGGGGCAGGTATAAGTATGCAGGCAAGAAGCAGGCTAGAGATAAGGAGGTTAGTTCAATCAGGGAGGATGAGACCCTCTTCTAGCAGTTGAGGTGTGATCACCAAGGGAGGAGAAACTGCTTTTGTAGTTGGCTAGCCAGGCACAGAATTCCCACTCCATTCATCTGACGAAGTGGGGATTCACCCACGAAAGCTCATGCTCCAATACGTCTGTTAGTCTAGAAGGTGCCACAGGACTCTGTCGCCTTTTACAGATCCAGACTAACACGGCCACCCCTCTGATACTCAAAAAGACAGTGTCCCCTGCTGGGAGTAAATCACTGACCTCTCTCTACCCTGCCCCTCTGTTTCCTTGCCTCTCAGTCTGTGCAGATGGGACCTTTCCCTCCAGTGCTGGAGGATTCGCCCTTCTCATCTACCATTGTCCCAAGCAGCACAGCGGGTGGGAATCTTAAATGTACCGAGGTGACTTAGGAGCAGAACCCCCCCAGACCTTCCATATAATTGTCACTTGCCCCTCACTGAGCAGGACTGAAACTGGTGCAGGGAGACTAGTGGGCCACATCCCCTCTGGGCATGAGCAAAGCAGCAGGGTGAAAAAATGATCATGGAGATGCTGGGGATTGAACCAAGGGCCTCATATATGCAAAGCATGTGCTCAACCACTGAGCTACATCCCCTAGCAGGTTGTGTTTGCTATGGGTTACACTCAGAGCCCTCCTGTTTCCAGAGCATCCAGTGACCTATAAGCTTCACGAGAAGCCCGTTCCCCTCTCTGAGGACCAATCCTGCTCTCCTGGAGGTGACTTGTTCATAGGGGTCACTTTTCAGCAGGGCCAGATTCTATGTGTGGGGCACAGAGTGTGGGTGCCCTGGTCTCAGGGTGCAGAGATACACTCAGCCCTCTCCCCTGCATTGGGTTGGGGGTGCTGCAATCCCCTGCTGCAAGGTCATGGTGGGGGATGCTGTGAGCAGCTCAACACCTCACTCTGGTGGCAGAAGTGGTGTGCGGAGCTCCAGGTGTTTCTAGGATCTGCTATTTCCACCTGCCTGTGAAGTCCAGCTTTCCCCAGCACATTCACTGCGGTGCAATTGGGTCACTGTTTCCATGGCTGAAGAGCAAAGAATGGCTCCCAGTTTCCCTTCTATCGGCAGCAGTATTAGCCTGTGTCAGTGGTTAATGAGGTGGATCTAGTTGTAGATTGTTATTCATTCCCCACCTTGACAATTCACACAGTCCCTTTCCCAGGCAGATTCCCAGCACCTCAGTGATCCTGGTAGCAAGGTTGGGTCCTGAGATTTTCAGGGTTCTTTTCCCCTCCACCTGGAGTGAACTCAGCTTTTCCCCATCCCAGACAATCCATGAAATAACAACAGCAGCATAAAGAAAGAGGGGAGGTAAAAGCAGCAAAGAATCCTGTGGCACTTTATAGACTAACAGACGTTTTGCAGCATGAGCTTTCGTGGGTGAATACCCACTTCTTCGGATGCAAGTAGTGGAAATTTCCAGGGGCAGTTTTATATATGCAAGCAAGAAGCAAGCTAGAGATAACGAGGTTAGTTCAATCAGGGAGGATGAGGCCCTGTTCTAGCAGTTGAGTGAAAACCAAGAGAGGAGAAACTGGTTCTGTAGTTGGCAAGCCATTCACAGTCTTTGTTTAATCCTGAGCTGATGGTGTCAAATTTGCAGATGAACTGGAGCTCAGCAGTTTCTCTTTGAAGTCTGGTCCTGAAGTTTTTTTGCTGCAGGATGGCCACCTTAAGATCTGCTATTGTGTGGCCAGGGAGGTTGAAGTGTTCTCCTACAGGTTTTTGTATATTGCCATTCCTAATATCTGATTTGTGTCCATTTATCCTTTTCCTTAGAGACTGTCCAGTTTGGCCGATGTACATAGCAGAGGGGCATTGCTGGCATATGATGGCATATATTACATTGGTGGACGTGCAGGTGAATGAACCGGTGATGGTGTGGCTGATCTGGTTAGGTCCTGTGATGGTGTTGCTGGTGTAGATATGTGGGCAGAGTTGGCATCGAGGTTTGTTGCATGGGTTGGTTCCTGAGCTAGAGTTACTATGGTGCAGGGTCCATAGTGGGAGGGAAAGAGTGGGAGGGAACATCTCACGGCCAGGGCTGGATGTGCCCAGAGCCCCCTGCTTGTCCATTGTTTCCATGGAATTTGGCCCCCTGCTTTGCACAAGGGACAGAGAAAGATCTTGCTGTTCCTGTGTCTGTGCAAAGAAAATTGTGCTTCTGTATGAAAAGAGAGGCGGGAAATGGGCCCATGATGGATTAAGGATTAAGAGCAAAGGACAATGATGGGAAGGTTCACAATTGACTCAGTAGTTGCATACAAAGGTGCACGTTTGGCAGTTACACTGGGAAATTCTGGCTCCTTCTGAGGCTCAGGTTGGCCACCCCGGTCTAGGTGTAGAAGTTACAACGTTTAAACTTGAAAGAGGGGCCAATTTCCCCATCATTTCACACCTTTACACCCAAACACGATGACTTTCTGAATGAACCCTCCTCGTTCAGCCAGAAGATCTTGGGGTGGATGTAGGAGTCACTGGGTAAAAATCTCTGAACTCTGTTCTGAATCAGGTCAGAGCAGAGGTACCTAGTGATCTAGTCTGGCTGTAAAATCTATAGATCAACACCATTAATATGAAATTAATCCTCAGAAACGGCTGTTCCCCAGCCAGACCCCAGCCTGTTGAGGAAGGGAAGAAGGAAGATGTCCTTCTCCCCCTGGAGGAACTGGGCTCTGCGCTTTGGACAGAAAGGAGGGGAAGGAAATGGCCACACGATGGCAGCAGAACCTAAGAAATGAAACACAATAGGCTTATGTCCACACTGCAATGTAACACCCAGGGCTGCCCCATACCAGCTCAGGCTCCCAGGGCTTGGGCTGTGGGGTGGTAAATTTGCAGTGTAGACATCTCGGCTCAGGCTCAATAACGGGCTCTGAGACCCCACAAGGCTGGGAGGGAGAGTAGCAAGTAAAAAAGGTAGAACGGCAGTGGAGTATTACCCTAGTCTCAATGGCATTTCTCCATCGGTCTGTCTGCTTTGGGGCAGGGACAATAACACATCCTGCTGCATTCGTTATTTCAAAGGGCGGTTTAGGATTTTCATTCTCACACATGGTGCACGAAGCAGGACTCAACCCTCAGTGTAAACTAAATGAGCCGCCCATAGATTCTGGCAACCACAATGAGCATTTGGTGTGAGAGCTCAGACCTGCCCCTGTCCCAGAGGGTCGGGGTCATCTGTGAGGGGACTGGACCACTGACCTATCAGCTCCTAACTCCCAAACTTTCAGTAACTCTATCCTCAGTGCCTGTGAGTGTAATTTAAACCATCAAAAGAGTCATAGTGGGCTAGACCATAGTCTGGACTTCGGGTCTGGAAAAGAGCTGGCACAATCCATAGACCAGGTTGTTATATAAAATGCACATGGATTTGAACCCTTCACATACAGTAATGAGAAAGTTCTTGGTTCAGGCTTGTAGCAATGATGGAATAAACTGCAAGTTCAAATCAAGTCTCTGGAGTCAATCCGCAGCTGGGATGGGTCATTCAGTCCTTTGTCTAGAGCTTCAGTTTGTAGCAAAGTCCCTCCAGAGGTATGAAGCAGGATTGAAGACAAGATGGAGACAAGGCATCAGCCTTTTATAG
The DNA here is from genome assembly GCF_020497125.1 of Mauremys mutica. Taxonomy (NCBI): domain Eukaryota; kingdom Metazoa; phylum Chordata; order Testudines; family Geoemydidae; genus Mauremys; species Mauremys mutica. The sequence continues at coordinate 642,214 of NW_025423259.1, forward strand.
TCTCTTGCCATGTGGTCTTTGCTTTCTTTGTCCCAAGGACACTCTATCCAGCACGTAGCATAGAAAAATATTAGAGTTCTGTCCATAGGCAGGTCCCTGCAGACCTTGCTGAGTCACAAGGCGTATCTGCCTTCTCTCAGTGGGTCGATTGTATAGTTGATGGTCCTTAATGGGCTATCAAGCAGGCTAGGCAGAACTGACTCCAACTTGTCTGGGGTGTTCCCCGGAAGCAGAGCACAAGTTTGAAATATGGACAGAACAGAGCCAATATTCAGAACGTCAACTACAAAAATCATACACATCTAGAGATAGCATCATTATAATCAGCCAATCAGAACCTCTCCATAGACCCCTTACATGACAACCTTTCTACAATATTGGCTGCAAATATAGCACAGCGGTCGCAACGGTGATCTATACAGTTACAGATTATGTCAATAACATCACAGGAGGTGACACGGCATCAGCGAGACTGATAGTGGAATATTGCCTCCAGTTTTGGTGTCCTCAGTTTAAAAAGATGTTGTGAAACTGGAGCTGGGGCAGCAAAGAGCCACCAAATGTCCTGAGGGCTGGAGAAAAATGCCTTCTAGTGAGCTATTGAAAGAGCTCAACCTGCTTAGCTTATCAAAAGAAGATTGAAAGGTGACTTCATTGAAGTGTTGAAGTGCCTTAATGGAGAGAAAAGATTGGGTACTAAAGGGCTCTTGAATCGAGCAGAGACAGGCATAACAAGATCCAATGGCTGGAAGGTGAAAAGAGACAAATTCATATTGCAACTAAGGCACAAATATTCAACAGCGAGGATGAAGCTACCAAGGAAAGCTACCAAGGAAAGTGGTGGATTCTCCATCTCCTGATGTCATTTCATGAAGACTAGATGCCTTTCTGGAATGTGTTTGCCCCAAAAGTAGTTATTGTGTCATACAGGAGGCCTGTGATATGCAGGGGGTCAGATTAGATGCTCTAATGGTCTCTTCTGGCCATAAAGTTGACTCATTTCTGAAAAACTGAGTGTAGCTTTGGGAGCAGCGTCTGATGTTTCCCTGTCTAGCCGGCTTGCTGCCTAGAACGAACGCTCCTTGAGTGGGGTGATCCCCAGGGAGTAGCTCAAACCTGCAAAGTGCCTGGCCGGGGCAGGACATTAGCCCAGCAAGGGAGGGGTGTGGCAGTGACATCACAAAGGCCTTTGGCAGGACCTCAGCCTATTGGTCCACGGTGGTGGGGAGGTGGTGACCTCACAGAGAGATGCTGACATCAGCCAGGCAGGACAGGGGCGAGGGGCCAGGGAAACCTCAGAGACCCCTGTGGCTTTGCTGCAGCAAGTCTCCTTCTCCAGGCCTCTCTTTGAGGACTGACAGAGTGTTCGGGTTCACGGATGTGAGCGTCAGGAGGAACCTCTTTCGAGTTTTCTCCTTCCCTTGTAGTGATTTTGCTAGAAAACAGCCATCCCTGTTTAGAAGGTAAGAGCCTCCTCAAGGTTTGAAACCTGTTCAGTCTGATCCATCTGGTGAGAGTTGAATTCTAGGCATGGAAAACACGAGCTTAAGGAGGCAGAATTTTATTGCGCACCTGGGATTTTGTCCCTTAGAATCACTGGGGACATTAGGGTTTGTCCTTTTTGTTTCACCTTTTCCTCCATCCCTCCCTCCCTCCTTTCTCTTCGTCTCTTGCTTCCTTTGTCCTTTCTCCTGTTCCCCTCCTAACACCAGGAGGGGAGTGTGTGTGTGTGTGTGTGTGTGTGTGTGTGTGTGTGTGTTGCGGGGGAGTGCTCTGCAGCTCCCACTGTGGGAGGTCCACCCAAAAATGTGGGGCTGAAATAGTGCTCGAGCAGTGATCCCCACCAGTGACCTGGGCCATCCTTTGGGCTCTCTGGTGAGAACCCTCAGCCTCCCGTCCTCAGTCTCTACCCTGATTGGCTGAGCAGGGGGTTATTGACAGGGACGAGACTCAGGTCCTTGTTGGTCTCTTTTAAGACCAAGTAAATAAGTCAGAACCAGTTACATGTTTGATAAATTTTGCTGCTTCTCTGGAGGGCCACCCAGAGAATTCAGGGGGCCTGGGGCAAAGAAGAAATTTTGGGGGCCCCTTCTATAAAAAAAATTGCAATACTATATTCTCCTGGGGGCCCTTGCAGGGCCCAGGGCAAATTGCCCCACTTGCTCCCCCCCATGGGCGCCCCTGGGAAAAATAAACCTTCCGCATCTCGGCACAAACCCAGTTTTGAGAAAACTTCTTTACAAGGTATCACTGGTTCTCAGCATCAGCTAGTGCTAACAGGCACTAAAGCTCATTAAAAAGGTTGGACAAATATTTTCCATCAAAACTTTTTCTGGATCGAAAACTAGGGGTTTTTAAAAACCAGAAAAAAAATCACGGACAATGTCTGCTTTCCTTCAAAATTTGTTGTGGTTTTTTTTAATTGAAAAGCTGAAATTAGTCTGCCAAAACCTGAACGAGGTTTGAGGTTGGAGGTTTCAGAAGTATGCTGCTTGCTGTATTTGATTGTTTAAAGAAACAATAAAAAAAATTCTGCTTAAAAAAAAAATCCAAAACTTTTGAACCACCTCAGCTTGTAACCAAACACCTGAGCCCATCCAGGCAGAGATTTTTCCAGGTTTCTGATATTCTGCTGGCTTCCTTGACTCATATCTGTCTCCATAACTTTGGGTTCATTTAGGTTAGAACATAAGAACAGCCATACTGGGTCAAACCAAAGGTCCATCTAGCCCAGTATCTGTCTACCGACAATGGCCAATGCCAAGTGCCCCAGAGGGAGTGAACCTAACAGGTAATGATCTCCTGCCATCCATCTCCACTCCCTGACAAACAGAGGCTAGGGACACCATTCCTTACCCATCCTGGCTAATAGCCATTAATGGACTTAATCTCCATGCATTTATCTGTTTCCTAGAGACTGGCTCCATGGGGTCCCTCACACACTGGAGACGGTTACTGTGGGTTTTTCTTTACTATAGCTTATGTACATACTCCACAAACTGAGCATTTGAGCTTGTTCCAGAATCTGGGATGAGCCTATATTGTCAAAACTGAAATGCTCAAAATAGCACATGCATGTGAATGGACACAGGGTGCTAAAATTAAATTAACCCAGGGTTCTCAAACTGGAGGTCAGGACCCCTCAGGGGGTCACGAGGTTATTACTGGGGGTCGTGAGTTGTCAGCCTCCACCTCAAACCCCGCTTTGCCTCCAGCATTTATAATAGTGTTAAATATATAAAAATGTGTTTTCAATTTATAAAGGGGGGGGGCACATCAGAGGTTTGCTATGTGAAAGGGGGCACCAGGACAAAAGTTTGAGAACCACTGAATTAACCCCTCTGGAGCCTCAGGGAATGCAGGGGAGTGGGGGTCTCCCTTGGTAGGGTTGGGAAGGATATTGCTCTTCTCATGTGATCCCTCCCCCAGTGGCTAATTTTAAATGAAGCTCCCCTCCCCTGACATGAATCTCCCTATGGCACTGAAATTAAATACAGACTATAATTTGGCATTTGAGAAGTGAAAGGGATGGGAGCCCTAATGGAAAAGCGAACAGCTTGGCTCGTCTGCAAGCCTCAAACTGCTGAATGAGCTTTAGGGTAGGGAAGGCTGTGCCTCCCAAACAGCCTGGCCCTGCCCCCTATCTGACCCCCACTCATCCTGCTCCTTGTCCCCTCACCATCCCACAGAGACCCCCACCCCTGTCCCTTGACTGCCCCGACCCCTATCCACCCCCCCGCTGAGTGCTGACAGACCCCCCCTCCAGAACGCCCACAATCCAACCCCCCCATTCCCTGCCCCCCCTCCCTGTGCCCTGACTGTCCTCAGGACTCCCTGTCCCTTAGCCAACCCCCCTGGCCCCAGCCTCTTACCCCCGGCTCCCTCCTCACCCGGAGCTTCAGCGCCTTGCTGAACAGCTGCAGCGTGTCTCCCGTGGGGCCTGAGCTCTGCCCCGCTCAGAGCCGCATGGGGAGGGGGCGGGGCTGTGAGATCCACGCCGAGCGGAGGAAGCTGAGCTCAGCCTGAGCTCGCAGTCCTTCCACTTCACCACGCAGCTCTGAGCGGGGCGGGGCTCAGGGGTCCTGCCGGAGCCACGCTGCAGCGGTGTCCAGGGACGCTGTTTGACGTGCTAAGGCTCCAGGAGCTGGGTGGAGACGGGGGTAAGGGGCTGGGGCGGGAGCCTCCGCTGTTCTATTGGGGGCCCCTGTGGAGCCCGGGACCCGGGGCAAATTGCCCCACTTGCCCCCCACTCTGGGCGGCCCTGCTTCTCTGCATTAATGGTCTCTGAGCAGTTCATGATTCTCTCTAACATTGCAGTTCTCCTCAAATACTTGCTGAATAATTACTGTCACTGTTGTTGGTCTGGAGCTCATCTGAGAGCACTTTATTCAGGTCATTCAGTGTCTGAAATTCAAGATCCGATGGTTAGTTTGAAAATCTGAGCTCTTGGGTCCTATTCCCAACTCTGCCACTGACTGGCTGTGTGACCTCAGACAAGTCAATTCTCCTTTCCCAGCCTCAGCTTCTCCCTCTTTCAAGTAGGGATAATAATGATCCCCTCCTACCTACCTCACGGTGCGTGGAGGCAGGGCCGGCTCTAGGTTTTTTGCCGTCCCAAGCAAAAAAATTTTTTGGCTGCCCCCACCTCAGCCCTGGGCTCCCCCCTGCACCTCCCTGCCACCCCAGCCCTGGGCTCTGCCCCCTCCACCCACACCCCCTGCCACCCCAGCCTTGGGCTCTCCACTCCCAACCCGCACCCCCCTGCAACCCCAGCCCATGGCTCTCCACTCCCAACCCGCACCCCCCTGCCATCCCAGCCCTGGGCTCTCCCCCCCACCTGCACTCTCCTTCCACCCCAGCCCTGGGTCACTGGTAACTTGCTCCCAGGGTGGGTCATTCAGCAGGAATTTTGGATGTGCACAGAACACAGACAGGACTGGTTCCCATATGGTTACAGAGCTGCAGTAAAGTTTTCAGCTTGTGTGATTGGAGGAGATCTGGATGCATATTATAAGACTGTCCTCCATACATGAGGAAAAGTTGAGGTGCCTTTATTATTCTTTTGTTCCACTCTTTCTTTCTCTGGGGAATTTGCCAATGCAATATCACTGTCTTCCTTTTAAACAAATAAAACAAAAACAAACAAAAAGGCAATGGCTGTTGAAAATTGCAATTCCAGTCCTAATAACCCCTGGGAAACATTTCTTGCTCAAATTTATCCTACTTTTTCTACAGCAAATGACAGTGGATCAGCCTATTTGATTTGGGAGAAATGAAATAACAGCTGCCCAAACTGAGCTGGAGAGCACTTCTGGATGTTGAGGTGTTCAAATCTGGAAGGCAGGTGCTAGATTCCCTTTCTGAATATTAACTAAATCTGGAAAGGAAAAGTCAATATGTGCTTCCACGGCTCAAGAGTGGAAATCCTCCTACGTGCCTGGTGCTGTATCTAGAGCTGCCCAGGTCCCATAAAGCCTCCCCTCCCTCACTTTTCATTTTAAATTCTAGTGGGATCCACGTACCTCCCTTGCCAGGCTTCAGCTAGAGAGGGGCCCTGTCCATTCAGTCCCCCCAATTCCTTCTTTGGTGGCTGCCAGGTGAGGTCACACCAGTATCCCTCAGCCCGTCTGGGGATGTCTTCTGAAGGGGATGTCTGCGGCAAAGCTTTCTAGTCCAAAACGTCGGTGGCTGGAGGGGGGCTCCATTTTCAGTAGTTTAATGTTTGGTACTGCAGTGAGTGACTGCTGGGTGCAGTGATATAGTGACCCCTGGGGCTTTGAATGAGGCTTTACACTTGGGGGGGGTGAGGGGGCAAGTGGGGAGCAGGTGGGCGAGCGGGTGGGTAAGTGGCAGGTGGGCACAGAGGGGAGCAGTGAGCCAGCAGGGGCTCTAGGGGCGGGCACGGGGGTTTCTGGCAGGGGAGGGAGGAGATGAAAGGAGGTGAGTGGTGGGTGGGGGACTGACTAGCAGGATATGTAGCAGGCCAGTGGGGGGCTAGGGGGTGAAGAGTTACTGGTTAAATTGGAAAAGATGGGGATCGAAATGAAAATCCAGAGGTGGATAAGGAGCTGGTTAAAGGGGAGACTGCAGAGGGTAGTATTGAAGGGGGAACTGTCCGGTTGGAGGGGGGTTACCAGTGGAGTTCCTCAAGGCTCGGTTTTGGGTCCGATTTTATTCAATCTATTTATTGCTGACCTGGGAACCAAGAGTAGGAGTGGGCTGATAAAGTTTGCGGATGACACCAAGTTGGGGGGTATTGCCAATTCGGAAGAGGATCGGGATATTCTCCAGGGAGATTTAGATGACCTTGTAAACTGGAGTATTAGTAACAGGATGAAATTCAATAGTGAGAAGTGTAAGGTTATGCATTTAGGGATGTCTAACAAGAACTTTAGTTATAAGCTAGGGACGCACCAGTTGGAAGTAACGGAGGAGGAGAAGGACCTAGGAGTCCTGGTTGATCGCAGGATGACTATGAGTAGGCAATGTGATGTGGCCGTTAAAAAAGCTAATGCGGTCTTGGGTTGCATTAGGCGAGGTATTTCTAGTAGGGATAAGGAGGTGCTAGTCCCGTTATATAAGGCGTTGGTGAGACCTCATTTGGAGTATTGTGTGCAGTTTTGGTCTCCCATGTTTAAGAAGGATGAATTCAAACTCGAACGGGTACAAAGAAGGGCCACTAGAATGATCCGAGGAATGGAAGGCCTTTCGTATGAAAGGAGACTTGAGGAGCTCGGTTTGTTTTCCTTAACCAAAAGAAGGATAAGAGGAGATATGATTACACTCTTTAAATATATCAGAGGGATAAATACCAGGGAAGGAGAAGAATTATTTCAGCTCAGTGCTAATGTGGACACGAGGACAAACGGATATAAATTGTCAGTCAGGAAATTCAGGCTTGAAATTAGACGAAGGTTTCTAACCATCAGGGGAGTGCAATACTGGAACAGCCTACCGAGGGAAACAGTGGGGGCGAAGGACCTCCATGACTTTAAGATTAAGCTAGATAAGTTTATGGAGGGGATGGTATGATAGGATAACGGGCTTAGTCAATAGGTCAATTAAGTGCCACACTGGTAAATAGTACAATGGGTCAATGGTATGATGTAACCTTTTCCAGAGGGTTTGGCTGGAGAGTCTTGCCCGCATGCTCGGGGTTCAGCTGACCGCCATATTTGGGGTCGGGAAGGAATTTTCCTCCAGGGAAGATTGGCAATGGCCCTGGAGGTTTTTCGCCTTCCTCCGAAGCATGGGGCAGGGGTCGCTTGCTAAGGAGTGGGTGGATCGGCTTATGTGGCCTGCATCTTGCAGGAGGTCAGACTAGATGATCATAATGGTCCCTTCTGATCTTGAATTCTATGATTCTATGATTCTATGATTCTATGATTCTATAAGAGGGGTGTGACGGTGAGATCTGGACACCCTATGGGTGCCGTTTCTTCCCCCTCCCCCCGTCTCCCAAACCTTCCTTTTCGGCCCACAGCTGTTACAGTGAGGAGGCGCTGGGGAAGGAGGGTTTGTTTCTGTGGGGCGGGCGGTGCTTCGGGGGGGTGTGTTTCCACAGGGATGGGTGGCACTGGGGGGGTGTTTCAAGGGGGCTGGGTGGCACAGCCCAGGGGCGGGGCAGCTCCTGGGGGCAGGGCTCTGGCACAGCCCGGGGGCGGGGCAGCTCCTGGGGGCGGGGCTCTGGCACAGCCCGGGGGCGGGGCTCAGGCTGGGGGCGGGGCTCTGGCACAGCCCGGGGGCGGGGCAGCTCCTGGGGGCGGGGCTCTGGCACATTGTGACGCAGGAGCCCGGGCTCAGCAGCTGCTCTCTGGTGGCCACGTGCTGCCAGCAGCGCTGGAGCCGCCCGGGCCGGAGCGGAGCCGCTGTTCTCAGCTGCAGCAGGAGCTGCCCCCGGCCCCGCTGGGCTCCAGGTGGGGACAGAGCCTGGGGCCCGGGGCTCCCCTGGGTGCGGCTGGCGGGGCGGGATGGGAGAAGCCGGAGCTGCAGGCGGGGAAGGGCGGTGGGGCAGGCGGGGGGTTGATCGGTCTCTGGGCACCAGGGGAGCCCCGGGGCAGAGTGTGTGTGTGAGTGTCCCGGGCCCAGGCGTGCGCATGGGGGGAGCCCCGGCACCCCAATGCCCTGAGCCCCGGCTGGGGAGGCTGCTCCCCCCCCTCCCGTGGGGGCTCGTGGGGGGGGGAGGCTGCGGCGGCTGCAGGCGGGTGCTCGGCCCCCCCGGGAATGACCCGCTGCCGGCAGCTTGTGGCGCCTCCTCCGCGGAGCTTTTCCCCGGGGGCGGCCTGGGCGCAGCTGCGATCAGCTGTTTGCTGGGCAGGCTCCGCTCCGCTGCTCCCCCCCCCGCTCCTGGGGGGCTGAGTGAGCCCCCCCCAAACAGCCCCAGGGGTCGCTGTGGGGGGGCGGGGCCAGCAGCAGCAGCAGAGCCCCCCGCTCCCCTGGGGCTGCCCCGCCCCACTCAGGCTGGGGGCTCTGCCATGGCCCCCGCATGAATCGCTGCTCCCTGCCCGCCAGGCTCGGCTCCGGCCACAGCAGCAGCGGGTGCCCCGGGGAGCCCAGCTGGGCTGGGGCGGGGGCAGGGGGAGGTTGGCGTGGGGAGGGGAAGCTCCAGATACCAGCAGAAGGGGCGGGGTGGGGGGAAGCCCCGGACCCTGGCAGAAGATGTGGGGCTGAAGTCCCCGGCTCGGGAGCCCCAGCCACCTTACTGGCGAAGGTTGCAGGGCTGAAGCCCTGACCCCCCTCTGGGTGGAGCTGGCCTGAGCCCCTCTCGCTCCCATCCCCCCTGTGGAGCTGGCTCCCACTCTCCGGCTGTGGAGAAATTCAGCCCCAATCTCCCCATGTTGGTATCTCCATTCCCCACCCCCCATCACCCAGCCATGGATGGATTTAGCCCAGGAGGCAGGGTCAGTGTTGGCCCCATCGGGCAGGCGGGATCTAGGGCACAACGAGGTGAAGTGACTTTCCCAAGGCTGAGCAGGGAGTCTGTGGCAGAGCAGAGACTCAAACCCAGAACACCTGAGCCTGAGTCCGGTGCCTTAACCACTAGGCCACCTTCCCACCGAAGGAGAGGGAACCTCCTCTGCCACTTTGAGTGTGTGGGTGGGAGCAGCCACTAGACAGAGCTGCCAGGAGGTGGGGAGGGGGGTTGGATAGTTGGGGGGTGATTAGTGGGTGGGGGGGTCTCTGGAGGGGCGATCAGGGGACAAAGAGCAGGAGAGTTGAATGGGTTGAGGGTTTGGGGGGTGCCTGTTGGGGGTGGGGGGTGGAGCAGGGTTGGAGCAGGCAGGGATCAGAGGGAATTGGATGGGTCGGGAGTTGTGGGGGTCCTGTCAGGGGCGGGGAGTGGTTGGATGGGGCGTGGGAGTCCCTGGGGTCTGTCTGGGGACAGGGGTGTGGATAAGGGTCAGGGGGACAGGTAAGGGGTAGGGTCCTAGGGAGGCAGTTACAGTGGGGAGGGTCTCAGGAGGGGGCAGTCAGGGGACAAGGAGCAGGGGGTGTTGGCGGTTCTGAGGGGGGCAGGAAGTGGGAGGCAGTGGATGGGGCGGGGCTCCCTGGGTGCACACCCTAATGAAATGTGCTGCACACGCCTATGGTCATGGGGGTGAGCTACTTGCATCCTTTTCCTGCTTGTGCCATTTCTTTACATCTCAAAACCTGAGAACAATTCTCTCTGGTTCTTCCCCTTCTCTCTCCCCTCCCCACATGTGGCTAGAAAATCCAAGGAGATTCCCTCATTTTCCCTAAATTTATTGACTCTCTCATCTCTTATTTTCCCTATTTTGTCCATAATTCTTCAATTCTCCTCAGCTTTGGGATGTGAACCCAGCCCGTTTACTGCAGCAATTTGTCCTTGGGTAGGTGGAATTTGCTGTCCTGTGTCACTCCCCCAGCGTGGGTGGTGGTTAGTAGGTGCTGGCTGGGGGAGCCCGCAGACACGGCTGCCTCTCGGGGGCGGGAGATGGGGTGGCCGATCTCTGCCAGCGACAGGATATGGCCGCACAGGAGGGGAAGGGAGGAGCCAGTGTCCCTATGGAGCCTGCCCAGCCCCTTTGGTTCTGCTCCTTTCCAGGATTTTGTTCAGAGACTTTATTACTGGGGAGGCTGAAAAATCTCCCTGTGGGCTTAGCCTGGCAGGAGGGGCCAGGTCTCTCCTGCAATAAAGAGCTGGAGCATGTTCCCAGCATGGCAGAACCTAGGCTGGTCTCTGCAGGGAAAGATCCTGGGGGAATCGTGATGTGACATGAACTAAAGCCTGTTCTGAAACCTCCGCAACTGCCCTTCTTGCCCTGCCAGGCTGCAGGATGTCGTCCATGTTTCGCTCCAGCTCGTCCCATCCTCCCATGGGACAGGGAAGGGAAACAGCTGCAGTGGAGCCGGCTCAGGTAGGGGTTATGGGGGGTTGTTGGTGGGTTCCTGCTGGAGGGAGAGGGACATCAAATGCACCGGAGGAGGGAGGCTTGGGCAGTCTGGTTTGGGGGTTGGAGTTTGCCAAAAAATTCCCAGGGTGGAGAATGGGAGGAGGCCAGGGTGTAGCAAACCTGTTGGGACTTGTTCAATATGCGGCTTCCATTCTAGGAATAGAGCCACGAGGTAAGAGGGTGGAAATGCTCTAATTTGTGGGACAGGAAACAACCCCCCTCGGTGGGGCTAGGAAAACAGACAAGACTCCCAGGGCTGGAGCCCGACCTGATTAACCAGCGGCTGCTGTGAGATGTGAGGTGGCACCCACCAGGGAGGCTGGTGGGGGGGGAGGTTCTTAACCTTTTTCTTTCTAAGGCCCCCAACGTGCTATAAAAACTCCACGGCCCTGCATGTGCCTGGTTCTCTGCATATCACTATCATGTATGTGACTCAGTAAGATTTGACTCTATCACTGCTATTAGTATCATACTTGGAGCTGCGTTTATTTTCATAGAAATTTTAAGTTACTTTACAGACAGATTTAAAAATACAGTTTGAAGATAAATGATCTTCATCTGCACAGTGTCTAAAGTTTTGAGTTTAGCTATTTTTTTTCAAACGAGCCCTGCTAAGGTAAGTAAAAGTAAAATTATTTGATTGTACCATTGTAAATAACGAATGACAAAGCACAATATGGCAATAACAGTAATAATGATAATTACTCCAGCCAGGCCAGGTGAGGCGTTTTAGAACTCGTTACTCAAAGAACTGAATTTAAGCATAAGACAGAAATAAAATGATGAAATTCAGAGATCAGTTAAAAAGCTAAACTACCAGCACTGTCATCCTGACCGAATGTGAAAGAATAAAATTATGGAGACTACATGTACTTTGCGCATTTTGACAGGAAGTAACAACAGTAACTGATGTGTCTGTGGTGGGGTGTGTGTGGGGGGGGGGGAGTGTGAGACACACCCGCGGTCACTTCCAGCCCAGCGGCACTCACTAGTCCGAAGGCTCGTTCACACGGCAGCAGGGGCCAGCAGCCCCCACTCCTGACCCAGAGGCAGCAGCACAGAATCTTGTCCCCCCACCTCAGCTCAGCAGAGACTGGGCACAGAGGCAGGAGGGTGGGGCCACCCCGACATCAGCCACCCCCCCCCCTGCCCCACACAGCACAGGAGGCTCCTGGGAGCAGCTTGGCCGGGGCAGCTCCAAGTGGGGAGGGGTGGGCAGGGCTGCAGGAAGAGCTGCAGGGGCAGACAGCTGAAGAGAAGTGGGGGGAGGAGAGACAGGACACCCCTGCTGGAGGAACCCCCTCAGCAAGGCCCCCCTGGACCGTCATGTCATCTGCCCCCCACTAAGTCTGGCCCCGTCCAGCTCTTCACAATGAGAACAGCGCTGGGCTCCCTGCCAGCGAGCTCTCCCTGCACCTGCCAGGGCCTCCATCTCCTGTGTCCGTCTGTGGCTAGTGGGGGGGGGGATGGATCTGCTGGGAGAGACAAGCGGCTCTTGCTTCGTCCCCTCCCCCTGGCGTTTCCTGGCTGCTCTGAGCGGGGTGGGATGGGACTCTGTTGACTATCATCCACCAGAGCTTCCATTTGATTGAAAGTGTGAGTGGGGCAGTAGGTACCGAGTGTTGGACTCTTGCTCTTTCAGGGGCCGGTGACCTTCGAGGAGGTGGCTGTGTATTTCACCAGGGGAGAGGGGGCTCTGCTGGACCCCGCTCAGAGAGCCCTCTGCAGGGATGTCATGCAGGAGAACTATGAGACGGTGACCTCGCTGGGTAAGGAGTCCTGTCCCCTGGGTTATTAGAAGCTGGGGGGTCTCTGAAGAACCTGAGTAGTAATAACTTTATACCTTTATTCATCATACAAGTTTTGACAAGTTTCCTTCCCCCCCTTTTTTTGCCTCATCTCCCACCCACTAGAATAATTTTTAGACATTTGTCATCAGTCATTTTGAAATTGCATTTAATGTGTCCTTATTGGCTACATTAGCAACTACATTAATAACTGTTTTTAAAATTAATTAATAAAATTATAAATAAATAAAAAATTAAAATATTTTAAAAATTATTTAAAAAATAAATAATTTAATTAATAAAATAGGTGTGTGACTGATGCATGGCTTGTGTGACAGTCAGATGATCTCATCTTTTGATAGAAGTGAGTATAATGTTGCTATTCAGGACCCCACGGGTGAAGGGAGAACAGAGCTGTGGGAAGGGAGGAGAAGGGGGGAGTAGATAATTCTGGGGTGACAGGACATGGGGTGGGTGTGTGCAGGGTTAGAGCTAAGAAGCAGCAGGGAGGGACGAGGTTGTGAGAGACAAGGAGGGAACACAAGAATCTCCCAAGGCGCCGGGAGGTGGTGCTGACTGAGAGTAATGGGAAGAAGGGGAGGGGAGTGTGGGGGAAGGGCACCCAGGAAGTGGGCTGGGTGGGTCAGTGGGAGGGAGGAGAGGTTTGGGGATCTAGAGCTGTGGGGGATCCCAGACCTTTAACCCCGAATCCCTACCCAAGCCTTGTTGCTTTAGAGCCTCCACTCCAGTTTTATTTCTGTTCTGTTTCACTTGTATACATGTTTTCCCCAAATATTATTATTTTAACTCTTGACCTCCCTCTCCCACTCATTACCCCCCCTCCCCATATAACCTCCCCATCTCTGTGCACAGAGACCCCGGCCACCGATCCTGAGTCCTTGCTGCATCCTCCCTCCCAGAGCAGGGCCCCTACCCAGGCACAAATGGGCACTTTGTTGATGATGTCACAGGGTATTGGTGTAGCCTGTACAATTTTTACACCTATAAGATTACGTGTTGGGGCACAACTTGTCCTTGTTCATGGCTACTCAAAGTTAATTGAGAAGATGAAATTTGGTGAAACACTTAAACTTGATTTAATAGAGGCAGTTATAATTGAAATCATAGGCAAGATCAATCCACATAACGTACCCGCTGCTGAATTGCTGCTGAATCCGCTGGACCGGCGGATCTCCCGCAGGCAATTTGCCGAAGGCTGCCTGATGCCGCCCTCACAAGGACCTCCAGGGTGTCCCCCACGGCTTGCCACCCCGGACACGTGCTTGGATAGGGACTCACATGCCTCTCCTTTTTCACCAGGGTTTGAGGATTGCAGCTTGTCCTCCACTGAGTTCACTGGACTAACGTCCTGTTCCTGTGCTTTGCTTTCTCTCCAAGGGCTCTGAGCTGTGTGTGTGTGTGAGAGAGGTGGGAATTTCGGTGATACGTGTATGAAGCCACTACGCACCTCAGTTTCCGTCTGTGGTTGGCATTGCTATGATTAGAATGAGCAGGAGACATGGGGTGTTCTGTCAGTTATCTGTCATGGGGTGATATGAATGGGTCATTAAGGACTGGCTGGGACCAACCTACATCAATGGAATACCCAACAGAGACAAGGGAATGACTGTCACCTGTCCATGGGAGGATCTCAGCTTGGCTGAGTGAAGCACACATGGACTCATTATGTTTTTGGGAGCAGGAAGAACTGGGCTCAAAGACACAGGGAGCACTACCAGAGCGAAGACAAATGGACAGGTGCAGTTAAAGGAAACCAAACTGTTTTCTATAGCAGCCTGGCTCAAGGGCATTGGCCAGTATGGACTATATTGTCTTCTTTGCTTCCCTGTGCTAATCCAAGGAATTTCCAATGCTGTGTTTCAGTTGACTAATAAACCTTGCTATGTTTTAAAAGTCTGACCAGTGCCACAGCAAAAACTTGCTCTGTGCATTGACTGAGGAACCGTCACTGAACAGGAGTGTCGTTCAGCTGGACCTGCTGGCTGAGCTCACAGGTTGAAATAAGCCTGTTAAAGCCAGAGGCTTCCCAAGGACTGTTTTTAAAAGCCCAGGCATTGCACAGATCCCATGGATCCATGACAGTGCCAGTGTGCCTAATGGGGAAAGGATATAAAACAAGAAAAGGATCTAAATGCGTATTTACCATCACCCCCTCATCAGTCCTCGTGGGAAACCCTGATCAGTTCCAAAGTGTATTAAAACCTTCCTTAAAGGCTCACCTCTTGGTTATCAGGTCATGTCAGTTTTGTTAGAGGCCTCCTGCTTCCCTGGTTCTTGTCACGCAGACAGCAAGCAGCAAAAGACCAGAAGTCTGAAGTGCGCATAATGCCACGTTTATTGGGGTTAGTTTCCAAGCAGGCATATTCCGAAGCCCTTCACACCAGTCGGGCTTATCTCTATATGCCGATACAGTCTGTTCCCTTCCCAGCTCTGACGCCGCAGAGCCTTGCCTGTGTCCCTGTTCCCCATTCCCCGCCTTAACAAACATGATTCCAGTTTCCCTTCCCCCTCCTGTTTATATAGTAATATTCTCAGCTATACCTTAACCAATCATTGTACTGAAATTTAACGAACCAGTTTTAACAGACTGTAACATAATTCTCTAACCAATTGTATCCCACTACCCTAATTAACTTACACCTAGCAAAATTAATTATACAGCCACTTGGAGCCAAGGAAGCTGGCCTTGGGACGTTACTGGTTAAAAATGAGCTGGGGGTAAAACAATGGAATATTCTTTGTGACAAGTATCCCACAAATTCCACTGACCTCCCTTATTTTCTTTGCCTGCAGTAGGGCTTCCAGATTCCAAACCTGATGTGATCTCGCAGCTGGAACGAGAGGAAGAGCCGTGGGTCCCAGATCTCCAGGGCGCTGAGAAAGAAGTGCTCCTGAGAGCTGCCTGCACAGGTAGGGAATTGGGATTCCCTCAAAAACTGTCTGTGAATTCAGGAAACATTTGGGATGCCCTACAAAGACCCTGTGAGCTGTCCAAGTTCAGGATTGTTCCCTGCAGATGTGGAATCATTATGGCAGATGTGACTCATGGCTTCCCACCTATACTCTGACAAGTGGCAGCAGGTCCCTGCCCAATGTAGCTTTCCCCAGAGTGTTCTGGTGAGATGCGGACTAAAGCTGATCCCTTCCTCTCTCCTCTGGGGAAGGGTTTGGGGAAAACCAGCTCCTGATCGGTTTGATCTCTCCCACACATTTTGGTTTCTTCATCGCTTTTTCCATTCCTCTCTCTGAGATTCCCTTTCTCTCCGGTGCAGGGAGTGACCTGTGTCTGGATTCTCTCTGTCTCCCATCAGGTGTTGGGATGGTGAGTGAGAATGAGGAGCAGAAACCCCAGCAGAAAGATGCTGAACAAGGAGAACCAAAGGGAATGTTTCCGGGAGCTGTGAACGCCCAGAAAAAGAAACAGCCTGTGAGACTCAGCAGAGGTCAGAAGAAAACTTAAGTAGCCTCTCAGACCTTATTCCACATGAGAGAATCAACTTTGAAGAGACACGCTACACATGCCATGAGTATGGGAAAAGCTTCAATGGGAGCTCAGACCTTGTCACTCATCAGAGAATGCACAGAGGAGAGAGACCTACATGTGCTCCGAGTGCGGGAAAAGCTTCAGTCAGAGCTCTACCCTTATCACACACTGGAGAACCCACACTGGAGAGAAACCTTATGGATGTTCTGAGTGTGGGAAACACTTCATTGATAAGTCAACCCTCATCTCACATCAGCGAATTTACACAGGAGAGAGACTCTACATGTGCTCTGAGTGTGGGAAAAGCTTCAGTTGGAGCTCACACTTTATCAGGCATCAGAAAATCCACGTAACAGAGAACTGTAATAAATGGCTTGACTAGGGCTGAGCAAAGATTTTTTTTTAAATCACATTTGCTAATTCCCACATAGTGATCTTTGCACCATCTTCACCGTAGTAGCTCAGCTCCCCCAGATGAGTTGCCTGCTTCTGCCTTTTCCAGCTCACCCTTCTTTGGGGTCAGTTCTCTGATCTTTTCTATTGAGCCGTAGGAGTGTATGTCATAGAACCATAGAATATCAGGGTTGGAAGGGACCTCAGGAGGTATCTAGTCCATTCCCCTGCTGAAAGCAGGACCAGCCCCAACTAAATCAACCCAGCCAGGCTTTGTCAAGCCAGGCCTTAAAAATCTCTCAGGATGGAGATTCCTCCACGTCCCTAGGTAACCCATTCCAGTGCTTCACCACCACCTTAGCAAAATTAGTTTCCTAATATCCAACCTAGATGGCTCCCACTGCAACTTGAGACCATTGCTCCTTGTTCTGTCATCTGCTACCACTGAGAACAGCCAAGCTCCATCAGCTCCAGGTGGGAGAGAGGTTTGATCCCAACAAGCTACACTGAGGCAAAAACTACCTGTGCCTGACATCCACTAGGGCTGCACATGGCGTTGGCTGCTCAAGTTAGTGATCTTGGGGTAAAAAGAAAATTATAGTTGTAGACCAGATGCAGCCCAGGTGCAGTGGCTGCCATTAGCTTTCCCCTTGTCCTGACCTAAACTCCATCATTTTTCCTAGTCTAAACAAACCCTGAGCATCACGGTTATACTGTTCCCCCTTTTCACAGCAATTGTTAGTCATCGAGTTCCCCCTTTGGGAACAAATTGTTTCATTCCACGTTGCTCTGATGTTGGTTCAGGTTGTGCTGGAGAGCAGATATTTTTACTACCATTTTCCTCACTTAAACCATATTGAACTATAACAAAAAGCAGGAACAGGGCAGGGATAGGGGAAAATGTCATTTCACCCTCTGTAACAATAGGAGATAGGGTAAGTCAGAGGGATTCCCTTATTCCCCATCACCATCCCGATCCCTCTGTTGTGCAGTTGGTTAGGTCAATCTTTTTTCTAAAGGGTTGGGAAGATGATACCCTAGTAAATGACTTGGAACTAAGCGAAATACCCATGTATTGGGCTCCCAAAGCCGTTGTGGCCCAGGCCCTATCGCTCCTGAAGAGATCTCCTTCCTAATCAGGTGCATGTTGCCTATTATTTGGGAAACGCAATCCCTATCTAGATAGAGATGGGGAAAAATGGAGGTGACATTTCTGTTCAGCTCACCCCTGGGAGATGCTGCAAATGTGTAGAAATTGAAACCCATGTTGAATGTGATATATCTGCAGAAAGATACCTATTTTTAATAGAGACCTGACATTTAGTATCTTACAGGGATTCTAAGTCACACCTGAATTTAGTCCCTAATTTAAATCTGTGCCACCAGATTAAAGAAATAAAAGGGCACAGTAGGGGGAGTTGTACCTCACTGTTGCTACTGATCTGTTGTGTGGTTGGTGAAGAATTCTACGCCAGAGAAGTGTAAAATTACTCCAAGTAAGGTCAAAGATTTGACAAGAACTCAGGTAGAAATTGCAGGTAGTGGTGGTTGATTTTCACCCCAGATATGGAAGCTATGGTGTTTTTAGAATCGTGCTCCCTAATTAAGTGGCATTGATCACATTCCTAAAGGACACCATGATTAAACTGGGCACAACTGTCTTTTACTATCTGGCTCCAAAGTTAGGTGAAGCACAGAGAGAAACAGCTGATTCCTTCAGAGCCATTCCATGCCTATGGGTCCAAATCTGGCTGCCTTGTTGGACAAGGATCACTTCCTTGCTGGCCAAACAATGGTAGCCAATGAGGGAATGTATCAGACTGCAGGATACTTGAATGCTGAGTCCAGAGTCTATGGTTTGGTCTCTTAGGGCAGGTCTATGCTACCCACCGGATCAGCAGGTAGCGATCGATCTATTGGGGTGTTGATTTATCGCATCTAGTCTAGACATGATAAATCAATCCCTGAGCGCTCTCCCATCGACTCTGGTACTCCAGCACCGTGAGAGGCGCAAGCGGAGTCGACAGGGGAGTAGCAGCAGTCGACTCAGCACTGTGAAGATGCCGAGGTAAGTCGACCTAATACGTTGACTTCAGCTCTATTCCCGTAGCTGAAGTTTGTGTATCTTAGATCAATCCCCCCTCCTAGTGTAGACCTGTCATTAGTTTTTCTCTTGAGTCTAATGCATTTATATCACCTCTCTGCCTCCTGCTTCTTTGAAAAATTAAAGTGCGAAAATAGAGCACAGGTGGTTCTAATTCCTCAGCATCTTCCTGCTGGGGTTTCCCCTCCTCATTCTCACTCACGGTCCCATCACCCGATGGGAGACAGAGAGAATGAGATATAGGTCACGCCCTGCACTTGAGAGAGAGGAAATCTATGCCAGTACCTGGTTCCTAAACTGCAGCTACAGTTCCTACTCTGGGCGAATCCAAAGCCTGAGAGGTGCAGAGATCCAACCCCTTATTATCTTAGAAACGTTTTGTTCCCTTTTCTATTTTTTGTCTGTTTCTTTTTATGAAGTTGGCGACCTCCCGGCCTTTCTATTCGATTGGGGTGTAACAGTGTGGCTTGGTGAGGGTGTGACAACCTCTGAAATCTACAATGGGAAGATGCTAGGAAGAGTAGTTCCCCAAATCTTAATAGCCTTAAAACCCTGCCCTATGGAATGACTGAACGCATGCGCCTCACCTGTGCAAGCATCGCAAGGAATTGAGTGGTCCGATGTGTATTGTTCAGCGAGAGCTGTCTGAACTTCTTTTACTAATGTGTCTCTTAAGGTCTGTATGTGTTTTGGGGCGAGAGGGCGAGGAGAAGTATTAGCTACAGAATAGTGAAATCTAAGGAGAAAACTGTAATTAGCGTTGAGGTTGTGGGCTAAATGTCAGCAATGATTTGGTTTCGGTATTGAAATATTCAGCTGGCTAAATCTGGGTTGCAAGGCCTGGGTGAAAAATCTCTGGGGTTTCAGCATCACTAAATGTGCACCTGCCTTCTTGGGTTTCTCTTTTAGGATTTATAGGGGTTGGTTTTTCTGCTGTATTAATCTGACGGTTTGACTAAATTGACAACTTGATTCCAGCGCAATATCCTTGTTAACCCATTGATTTACTGATTTGGCCTGATCTTTATCACTGTGTTGTTTAACCCTTAGCTGAGTGGTGTCTATAGTCATTTAGCCTTAGTGACGTGCGCTCTTGGATTTATTTGTTCATGTTAATAAAACCTGTTACTGGGAAATGGAATCATTTCTTTCAATAAACAACGGGGGCTGGAACTTTTCTTTGAATTAAAGGGAAATATACAATCTCCATTTTCTTCATTTCACACTGTTCTAAGTTAAGGAATGTGGAGCAACAAAAACTGACACAAACCTGTTGCTGCCCCATTCTTTGCCCATCCAGCAGGAGCAGAGAACAAACCCCTCCTGGAGCCGGGATTGTCACACTGGACTGTAAATACAGATGCGTGTTCCCAAGCTTTGCTGTCTTTCTCCAATCATGGCATAAGGGTGACACCTACACCTGCTTGTAATCACGCCTGGCAGGAAGGAGATCCCTATGTGCATTGCCTTGGGAGCAGGGGGATCTGGGAGACACTGGGGGCTATTTACCCAGAGCTCAGGAGCAATCTACTCAGGGGTGATGCAGTAGAAAAGAGCTGGGTGCTGCTTTCCTCACTTGTTTCTCCTTATCCCCTTTCAGTCTCTCCTCTTTCCCTTTCTTCCTCCTCCTCCACCCTCTGGCAGGGAGACTCGGTCACTTCCCTGCTCCCAGGGGTGCTCACTCTCCCGTAGCTGGATTGGCCCCTGTGAGCGCTAATAGGAGCGAGAGCCTGGGTGCGGGTCAGTCCCTGCAGCGGCTCTGGGACACACAGGGGCAGGAGGAGCAGCAGAGATGGGGCTAGTTCCCACCTCAGACAGTCCCTGGCCCGGTGAGTGCGGCAGCTGCAGCCGGGGTTGGGCTTGAAGGAGCCAGGAAGGGGCTGGAGCAGTGGGGGGCTGGTAGGAAGGAAGCAGGAAAAACAAGGAAAAGAGCCGTGGGGCAGCTCCTGGTGGCCGGGCTTTGTAAGGTACCAGACACTGCTGGTGCTGCTGCCTCCAGTGTGCGCTGGGAGCCGGGGCTGAGCTCCGGGCTGCTGCTGCGGCGCCAGAGGGGCTGCTCCAGGGACAGACTTTCACTGAAGCACTTTCTGTGCCCATCCGAGGTGGGGGGCAG
Source organism: Mauremys mutica (assembly GCF_020497125.1). Lineage (NCBI taxonomy): Eukaryota > Metazoa > Chordata > Testudines > Geoemydidae > Mauremys > Mauremys mutica. The sequence continues at coordinate 662,531 of NW_025423259.1, forward strand.
CCCTGGGTGGGCAGAAGAGAGACTCCACACACAGGTCCCAGAAGCTGAGGGTCTCGCAGCCCCTGGGGATCTGCTCTTGGGTGGGGTCTGGACAGCGATGGAGCCCCTGCCTCATGCTGCCTCAGGTGTAGTGTGTAGGAATTTGCTACTTATGGTGCATTGAGCAGGCTCACATGAACTGAGCATGCTCAGTAAATCTGCTGAAGCCACTTCCCTTCACCCTGCCCTTTCTCAGAATCAGATTCTGCAGATTGCTATTTACAGGGTGTCATAAATGTATAGCTACAGGTAGCATAAAATACCCTGTAAAGGGTTAAAAAGCTCAGATAACCTGGTTGGCACATGACCAAAAGGACCGATAAGGGAAGAAAATACTTTCAAATCTGTGGGGGAAGGTTTTTGTTTTCTTGTTCCTTTGTTCTCTCTGGGTCAGTGAGGAACCAGGGCATGGAAAATACATCTCCCTAAGCACATGGCATAGAAAAACCTTAGAGTTCTGTCCATAGGCAGGTCCTTGCATAGCTTGCTGAGTCACAAGGCGTATCTGCCTTCTCTCAATGGGTCGATTGTGTAGCTGATGGTCCTTAATGGGCCATCAAGCAGGCTAGGCAGAACTGACACCAATTTGTCTGGCTGGGGTGTTCCCTGGAAGCAGAGCACAAGTTTGAAATACGGGCAGCACAGAGCCAATATTCATAACGTCAACTTCAAAAATGATACACATCTGGAGATGGCATCATTATAATCAGCCAATCAGAACCTCTCCATAGACCCCTTACACAACAACCTTTCTACAATATTGGCTGCAAATATAGAACAGCAGTCGCAACGGTGATCTATACAGTTACAGATTATGTCAATAACGTTACAGGAGGTGACACGGCATCAGTGAGACTGATACTGGAATACTGCCTCCAGTTTTGGTGTCCTCATTTGAAAAAGATGGTGTGAAACTGGAGCTGGGGCAGCAAAGAGCCACCAAATGTTCTGAGGGCTGGAGAAAAATGCCTTCTAGGGAGCTATTGAAAGAGCTCAACCTGTCCAGCTTATCAAAAGAAGATTGAAAGGTGACTTCACTGAAGTGTTGAAGTGCCTTAATGGAGAGAAAAGATTGGATATTAAAGGGCTCTTTAATCTAGCAGAGAAAAGCATAACAAGACCCAATGTCTGGAAGGTGAAAAGAGACAAATTCATATTACAACTAAGGCACAAAGATTCAACAGCGAGGATGATTTACCCCAGGAACAAGCTACCAAGGAAAGTGATGGATTCTCCATCTCCTGATGTCATTTCATGAAGACTAGATGCCTTTCTGGAATGTGTTTGCCCCAAAAGTAGCTCTTGTGTCATACAGGAGGCCTGTGATATGCAGGGGGTCAGATTAGATGCTCTAATGGTCTCTTCTGGCCATAAAGTCGACTCATTTCTGAAAAACTGAGTGTAGCAGTGGGAGCAGCGTCTGATGTTTCCCTGTCTAGCCAGCTTGCTGCCTAGAACGAACGCTCCTTGAATGGGGTGATCCACAGGGAGTAGCTCAACCCTCCAAAGTGCCTGGCCAGGAGCAGGACATTGGCACAGCAAGGGAGGGGTGTGGCAGTGACATCACAAAGGCCTTTTGCAGGACCTCAGACTATTGGTCCAAGGTGGTGGGGAGGTGGTGACCTCACAGAGAGATGCTGACATCAGCCAGGCAGGACAGGGGCGAGGGGCCAGGGAAACCTCAGAGACCCCTGTGGCTTTGCTTCAGCAAGTCTCCTTCTCCAGGTCTCTCTTTGAGGACTGAGAGAGTATTCGGGTTCACGGACGTGAGTGCCAGGAGGAACCTCTTTCGCGTTTTCTCCTTCCCTTTTAGTAATTTTACTAGAAAACAGCCGTCCCTGTTTAGAAGGTAAGAGCCTCCTCGAGGTTTGAAACCTGTTCAGTGTGATTCCATCTGGTGAGA
>NW_025423259.1:664495-776615 GCF_020497125.1 Mauremys mutica
CGGACGTGAGTGCCAGGAGGAACCTCTTTCGCGTTTTCTCCTTCCCTTTTAGTAATTTTACTAGAAAACAGCCGTCCCTGTTTAGAAGGTAAGAGCCTCCTCGAGGTTTGAAACCTGTTCAGTGTGATTCCATCTGGTGAGAGTTGAATTCTAGGCATGGAAAACATGAGCTTAAGGAGGCAGAATTTTATTGCGCACCTGGGATTTTGTCCCTCAGAATCACTGTGGACATTAGGGTTTGTCCTTTTTGTTTCCCCTTTTCCTCCATCCCTCCCTCCCTCCTTTCTCTTCATTTCTTGCTTCTTTTGTCCTTTCTCCTGTTCCCCTCCCAACACCAGGAGAGGGGTGTGTGTGTGTGTGTGTGTGTGTGTGTGTGTGTGTGTGTGTGTTGCAAGGGAGTGCTCTGCAGCTCCCACTGTGGGAAGTCCACCCAAAAATGTGGGGCTGAAATAGTGCTCGGGCAGTGATCCCCACCAGTGACCTGGGCCATCCTTTGGGCTCTCTGGTGAGAACCCTCAGCCTCCCGTCCTCAGTCTCTACCCTGATTGGCTGAGCAGGGGGTTATTGACAGGGAGGAGACTCAGGTCCTTGTTGGTCTCTTTTAAGACCAAAGAAATAAGTCAGAACCAGTTCTATGTTTGATTAATTTTGTGGCTTCTCTGTATTAATGGTCTCTGAGCAGTTCATGATTCTCTCTAACATTGCAGTTCTCCTCAAATACTTGCTGAATAATTCCTGTGCACTGTTGTTGGTCTGGAGCTCATCTGAGAGCACTTTATTCAGGTTATTCAATGTCTGAAATTCAAGATCCAATGGTTAGTTTGAAAATCAGGGCTCTTGGGTCCTATTCCCAACTCAGCCACTGACTGGCCGTGTGACCTAAGACAAGTCAATTCTCCTTTCTCAGCCTTAGCTGCTCCCTCTTTCAAGTAGGGATAATAATGATCTGCTCCTACCTAGCTCAACACACTCACTCTTCCCCAGCACACACACTGTCTCTCCCCAGAACACAAACAGTCTCTACCCCGCCACGCACACCGCAGTTGAAAAGCAGCTGGCAATCTAGTAAGATGCCCGTGGAACGGTGGGATAGAGAAACCTGCATCATGTGATGCTGTACCAGCCCGTGAGGCACTGCAAACCCTTCCCAAAATACCCTGCAGCTAGTTGCACAGTGGGATAGTTGCCCACAGTGCACTGCTCTCTGTTGCCATCCAGGAACTGCTAGCAGGGATGTGCTCTGGGGACACAAGGGGCATAGGGAGGACATTCAATAGCTGCAGGGCCGGCCTTAAGCCGATTTGCCCGATTCCCCTGAATTGGGCCCCGCCCCGAGAGGGCCCCGCGGTGCAGCGTCTCTCCCGGAAGCAAAGCTCTGCGTCTCCCGGAAGCAGCAGCTGTTGCTAGGCAACTAGAGACGCTGGCCGGCTGAGGCAGAGGCGGCCCCTGGCTGTACTTGCAGGTCGGGAGGGGGGAGAAGGCACATGTGCTTTTCAGCCTTACTTCCCCTCCCCCTCCCTCCCCCACCCCCAGCACTCACCTGGAGGAGACCAGGAGGGAGCTTCTGGCCCGGTAGGAGACAGGAATCTCTGCAGTGGACCTCACTCACCTGAGCAGCTGCTGGGGCTTCCAGCGGTGAGTGTCTGACCCTGCGATTCCCCGTAGGTTTGTAATATTGGGCTGGTTTTGTGGTTTATGTGGTGTTGCTGTTTGAGGGTGAGCTTGTGCCTGCCTGTGTCTGTTTCAAAAACTAAAGTTGGGATCATGTAACCCAGGAAAAAAGCCCCGAGCCGGTACTTAGTGCTGTGAACTCCAGGTGAGAGCGAGGCAGGTTTGGAGGAGGAAACCAAATACATCAAGAGGGGAGAATGCAAAAGGTCTGCAACACGGCAGGCTGAGACTTTTAACTCCCTTTCCCCCCTTCCCCCGCAGGAGGGGAAACTGAGGCACTGAGTGATCAGATTCCCCTCTCCAAATTATTTGCAAAGGAGGAGGACGGAGGCTCCTATCCAAACCAGTTCCCTTCCCATCAACTCTGCTTTCCCTGCTGCAAGACCGCTGTAGGGGCTGAATATTTCCATTAAACCATGGCTCCTTCATTTGCCCTGCAACAATGAAATAGATCAGCTTGGGGTGGAATAGCCCCCCCCAAAGCTTTGTGGATATTAAGGTTTGGGGGGGGGGCATGATAATATTCTAGATCAATCAAACGCCCAGCTCAGCTTTCTAGCCATCCAGCAGCTTTAGGGCAGGGAAGGAAGGTGCTCTTGGTGCAGAGTGGTCCCAAAACAGGGGTGAATTTAGCGGGGGGTTGAGGGGTCTGCTTGAAATCCCACCCGATGCAGCCACACAGAATCATTGGCAGCGCTGGGAGAGGCCAGGAGTGGAAGCAGGTGGCCTGGGGGTGAGGGGACATTTGCCCTCAGTCCTCGGCTCTGGGATGGACTAGGCTGGGTGGTGGGTTCAGTCTAGTCTTCCAGCCTGTTGCTCTCACTGGGGTTTGTGGTTTTCATCTGGCTCCACCAAAAAGATCAAACAAGCCCAGTAGAAAAGGGGAGTGAGAGAGGCGGGAAGGAGTTTGTAAGGGGTTTAAGTGACCCATCAGCGAAAGAGTAAAACCAGAGTTTGACTGGGTTTCCCCCCAGCCACCACTCCTGCAAACACTGGGCAAGGGGCAGCTCCATCCCCCACTGAGGCTATGGTGAGGGACAACAGGGGAGGAAGGAAGCCACATGGCAGTCCCTTCCCCCGAACACCACCCTCCAGCCCCCAAACTCTGTCCCAAAGCCTGCACCCACCCCTCCGCATGCCCTCCCAGAGCCTGCACCCCTCCACCCTTCCTGCACCGCACCCCGTGCCCCAGCCCGGAGCCTGCACCCAGCACCCAAACTCCGTCCCACTCAGCCCTGGGCAAAGCTCCTTGGTCTGGCTCCCAGCCCCTCTCCAAGGGTTGCAGCTGTCTGGAAGTGCTGCCTTCCACACCTTCCTCATTCACACCTCATTCATTCAATAGGGCAATTGATTACAAAGTGGAGAGAAGATCTTATTCTACTTCTAGCAAAAAGACATTTTTCTTTTACCTTAATTATACTACCTTAGGGGCCTGCTATAACATATTACTAAGGTTCAATACAAAGTCATGTAAAAGTTATACAAAAATGCATAATGCAGAGATTTATCTACAACTGCATTGATTGACTGCTGTGTGCAGTAATATAGTGACCCCTGGGTCTTTGAATAAGGCTATATACTGGGGGGGTGCAGCGGCGAGTCGGGGGTGAGCGGGTGGGCAAGTGGCAAGTGGGCAAAGAGGCGAGCAGTGAGCCAGCGGAGGGTTTAGGGGCGGGTATGGAGGTTTCTGGCAGGGGAGGGAGAAAGTGAAAGGAGGCGATTGGTGGGTGGGGGACGGACTAGGAGGGATGCAGCAAGTCAGTGGGGGACTAAGGGGTGAGGAGGGGTGTGATGGTGGGGCCGAGCTGGGAGGGGGCGGGTCCTATTTTACTGCTGTGATCTGGTCACCCTATGTGTGCCAGGTTTCAGAGTAGCAGCCGTGTTAGTCTGTATCCGCAAAAAGAACAGGAGTAATTGTGGCACCTTTCACCTGAAAAATTTATTTCAGCATGAGCTTTCATGGGCTACAGCCTACTTCTTCGGATGCATAGAATGGAATACTTCTTTTTGCCTATGTGTGCCGTTTCTCCCACCTCCCCCTCAAACCTTCCTCTTTGGCCCACAGCTGTTTTGATGGGGTGGCGCTGAGGAAGGAGGGTTTTTCTGTGAGGTGAGCGGCACTGGTGGGGGCAGTGTTTCCACGGGGCCAGGCGGTGCTGGGGGGAAAGAGGGGGCATAAAATAAACATTATTGAAGAAAATCAGTTGTACAACTATCAAAACATAAATTATTTTCCTAATATGAAAGTGAAAATCTATAATTAATATTCTTTTAGAATGTGGTGACTTCTATCAATATGGGCAAGAGATCAAGAGATATTTGTAGAAAGTACCCAAGTGGGAGTAAGAAAAGAGCCATATACAATATTATGTAATGTATGTAATATATAATTTTGTTATTATGTATCTAGTCATGGAAAGTAAATAATACATGTAAGAAATGAAAGGTGGTTTTTTTTAAGGTTTTTTTTTTTTTTTTAAGTCATCCCTGCCGGGGCCCCGTCAAAACTGTTCGAATTGGGCCTCGCACTTCCTAAAGCCGGCCCTGCCCTCAGAGCCTCACCAGCCAGAGAACCCCCACCAGACCGTCACTGCCAGGTTGGGAATCCCAAAGGATTTTCCCCCTCACCCCAAGAGACCCAAAAAGCCAGAGACCTACCAAAAGGGACCCCCACTGGGAACTCAGTCCCTCACTGCCTGCCTAGGATCCCCCCCCCGCCCCCCGCCCTCCAGCAGGATCTGCCCTGCCCTTTGCCTGGCAGCCCCTCCTCCCCCCTGCGGGATCCCCTGATGCTTTACAGGGGCACCCCCTGGCCTAGCGCCGGGGATTCTCCCACACACACTCTGTGCACTGGGCACGGCAGCGATCCCAGGAGTCTGCGGGGGAAGCCCAGACAGAGCCCCTGGCACAGCACCAGGCTCCCTCTAACCCCCTGTCCCGCCTCCCCAAGAGACGCCCACCCCGGCTGTTCTGCAGCCAACAGGCCCCCAGCGATACCCACCTCCAGGACCCACAGCCTCAGGGCTGGGCACATCACACCCACCCCCTGAAACCCCAAATCTCCAGAACCCACCAACCTCACTAGGGTACCCCCTGCCCAGCCACCCAGAGGCCTCCCCCACCACAATCCCCCTTCAGCTGCTATCTCCCCCCACAGCCCCACCCCCACCCAGCAACACTGTTACCTCACAGTGCCTGAGAAGTGGATAGAAAGTGACCACCGCCCCCTGCTGGCCAGTCACACAGGCAGAGGGAGCCCTGGGGGATGTCTCTTGAACTGGAGTATGGAAGGCCTGGAGGGACAAAATACATAAGAAATGTCCATGGCCTGTCACTAGCAAATAATGGCCACCATGGATCCACCCCATAGGTGGCTGCATCTTAGCACTGCGGGAAGCAACCCCTCACCAAGGCCATTTGCCATGGGGTTTGGGATACTTCTCAACTCACACTGCACTGAGAGTGACCTCCTCATCCCGTGCCAGCTGGAGAAAAGGGTCCAGCCAACTCTTCTGTAACTGGTTGGGAACCACTGACCCCCCAAACAGGGGGAGGCCTCTGGCTTTGATGGGTATTAAATATACCCATCTGGTCTCTTTCTTTGGCAAACATTTTAACAGAGGTAAAGGAGGGACCAAATGATTCACAAAGGAGTCGGGAAAGATGATCTCTGGGCAATTTCACCCCCTGCGACCTCCAGGATGGAGAAGAACTCAGGGCAACAGGTTCCCTTGAAGGAAGAAGTTGCTGGGATTTAGAAACACGGGGAACAGCCCCAAACCCGAGAGGATTTTTAAGTGACGTTTGATAATGACATAGAAAGAGGCAAAACCTGAGCTTTGAGAGCAACGTTCAGAAATGAAAGAGAAAGGGTGGAAATCTGAGAGATTTTGGATCCATTTTGCAAATTATAGAGAGACAAGTGGAAAATCTGAGGGATTTTATATCAGTTGTTGATAGGAGGTAAAATCTGAGTGTTTCACATCAATATTTGATAAATGAATAAAGAGGAAAAGGGCAACATTTGCAAACATTTTATATCCATGTTCAAGAATCTGAGAAAAGGTGTAAATCTGAGATTTTCTTAGTATTTTATAATGAGAGAGACAGGGGAAAAATCTCAGGGCATATTCAATTCGAAATAGACAACTAGAGAGCAGTAGGCAAATGTTTAGGGTATTTTATATGAACCTTTGAGATTTGCAAAGCAAATGTGTCACGAACTGCGTATTTGATAACATGAGAGAAAAACACCAAGATCTGAGGGGATTTTATATTGCTGTTAACGAACTAGTGGAAAAGGGGGACTGTTGGACTGGATTTTATACGACTGTCCAATACATAAACACAAAGTAATGGTTCCCCCCACCCCCACCATTTCCATGGGCAGCAGGGAGCCCTTTGAGGAGCTGATTAAAAGGGCAAGGGAGGGGGAGGGGGAGCTGAAAGGTCCCTGGATAAAGGAAGGGGGCAGCAGTGGGGGATGGGCGGGTGACTGGCAACTGATGTTGGGGGCAACTGTGTTGGCAGTTAGGGGGCAACAACTGGGATTGGGAAACGGGGGTCTGGGCAGTCCCCATGGGACACGTGCGCCTCCCTTCCCTGCCCTGGCAGAGACCCGGCATCTCATAGAATATCAGGGTTGGAAGGGACCTCAGGAGGTGTCTAGTCCAACCCCCTGCTCAAAGCAGGGCCAGTCCCCAACTAAATCCCCAAATGGCCCCCGCAAGGAGTCAGCTCCCAGCCCTGGGTTTAGCAGGCCAGTGCTCCAACCACTGAGCCATCCCACCCCCACTCCAGGGGCAGCCATGTTGTGGGGAATGACTCAGGGCGACAATTTCCCACCTGCACAAGGACAAATCGCTGCAGATAAAACGGGTGGGAAAATGCCCCTCACTAGAGAAGATTTTAAACTGACGTTTGAGACTCATGGGGAGAACGGGGGAAATCGGGGGGGACGGGAGAGCGGATCATTGGAGGGGAAAGGGGGGGGAATTGCCCCAGATTTTATAGCCCTGTGTGAGACACTGAGAGAGAAAAGGGGCAGAACTGGAGAGAATTTGTATCGGGGGCGAGAGGCAAGTGGCACAAACAGGGACAGGATCCAATTAACCCCCCTCCCCCCTTCGCCCGCCCGCCACTTCCCCCCCCGGGAATTTCCTGGCTGCCCAGAGACAGTTCAACCCCTCCCCCCACGTCCCACTGACCTTCCCCCCCCTACAACTCCAGCTTCTCCCCTCCCTGCCTGACACCCCCCATCTCCCCCCACACCACAGGGGATCCGCCCCTCCGCCAGGCCCCAGTCTCTGCCCCCCAAATACCGCTGGGGCTGAGGCGGCTCTGAGGCTTCTCCCAGGTTCCCCGGGGCAGAGTCACTTTCCTGCCCAGCCCCAGTGCCCCCCCCCGTGGTCTCTCACTCCCCGGGGGGCTCCGTGGGAGGCTGGACACCAGGGATGCAGGACGGCAGGAATGGGGGTGACAGGCCTCCTGTTCCTCAGTCTCACGGCGGGACCCAGGGGGCTCCTCACTCTCCGGCTCGGGAGCGCTGGGAAGACCCGACCGTGGAGGGGCCATCGCTGGGGGGGGCGGCCCCGCGCAGGCGCTGAGCACGTCCTTATATCACTTCTGTGGCGGGAAAAGTGCTGAGGAGATGGAACGCTGAGGGCTGGTTTTGGCGGGAAAAACCGGTTTGGACTGGTTTGAGCCTGTCCCCTGATGGTAAACAAGTCCCCTCTCAGAGCTGGAGTCCAGGGGTCAATAGTTCATATGCTCCAGATTGGATCTTATTGTAAAGCCAGTGATTTACTTCAGCAACATCTTATTAACCAACTAATTGAACATATTGAACAGTTTATACTTCTTACACCTAACAGTGTTTGTCCTCCAGATGTGTTTACAGGTGTTGAGTTGTGGGGGAGAGAGGCCAATTCATGATGTCTCTACCCCCTCTTTCATAGTTTCTTCCAACTTGGTAGGAAGTACCTTTGCTATGATGTGAGTCAAGCAGTGTCCATTGTCGCTGTGCTATCTCGGAGAAGTCTGCATTGTACACGGTTCCTGGGATAGTCCTTGGGAGTGTGGATCCCTTTAATGGGCCAGCAGCGAGTCTGGCTCCTCCATTGTCACACCTGAAAGGCTGGTGGTGGGCAGTTCCCAACCTCATCTCAGTAACACACACAGAGCAAAACTTCCCAGCCAATGCTACACACACAATCCAACACAATACTAATGTTCAACAGACCAAGACTTTTGAAATGATACCTCACCAGGCAGACTTTGTACAAACCGTATCATCATTATAGGACAGTGGTGAATATGGGGCTTCCAGGCTGCTGCTTTGAGCAAAGCGTGCCACACCAGGGCTGACATTGCAATGGAGACGTACCCTTAGAGTCCATTTCTCCTGGGATAAAGATGGCAGCGTGGCTGGCCTGGACCATCTGACGTGGGCTCATGAAGCTAAAGCTGAGAGGCTGAAAACTGTGGTGCAGATATTTGTGTTCACACTGAAGCCTGGGTTCGGAAACCCTCACCCCTCGTGGGGTCTCAGAGACTGGGCTCAAGCCCATATGTCTGCACTGTAATTTTATAGTCTTGCAGCCCAAGCCCCATAACCCTGAGTCAGCTGACCCAGGCTTTGCGACAGGTGCCCTGGGTGTGTTAATCACAGTGTAGACATAACATTAGGCTACGTCTCCAGTGCAATGAAACACCCATGACTGGCCCGTGTCATATTAATCAGGGTCATGTTGCTTGGGCTGTAAAGTTGCAGTGTCCGTGTCTCGGCTCAGGCTCAGTCCCCTGCTCCAGGAGCCCAGAAGATTGGGAGGGAGTTTAGCAAGTGGAAATGGTAAAACCGCAGGGGAGTATTACCCTGGACTCATGGCATTTCTCCATTGGTCTGTCTGCTCTGGGGCAGGGACAGAAACACGTCCTGCTGCTTTTGTTATTTCAAAGGGCGCTTTAGGATTTTCATTCTCATACTCGGTGCACAAAACAGGACTCAACCCTCGGCATAAACTAAACGAGCTGCCCAAAGATTCTGGCAGCCACAATGAGCATTTGGTGTGAGAGCTCAGACCTGCCCCTGTCCCAGAGGGACGGGATCATCTGTGAGGGGACCGGACCACTGACCTATCAGCTCCTAACTCCCAAACTTTCAGTAACTCTATCCTCAGTGCCTGTGAGTGTAATTTAAACCATAAGAAAAACCACACTAGGCTAGACCGAAGGTCCATCTAGCTCTGAATCTTGTCTTCTGACAGTAGCCAATACCAGGTGCCCCAAAAGCAACTCAGTAAGGTACCACTGGAACTTGAACCCAGGATCCCCTGTATACAAAACAGTGGTTTTAGCCAGCTAAGCCATGGTGCCTACAGTTGCTGAAGGGATCATGTCTGCGCACACCTGACTCTCTGCCAACCCCCATCTGGGCCTGACAAGCTTTGCTGGTGTTTGGATTCAGTAAAGCAGAGGAGCAGGTGAAGTTTTACTCCCAAGGTTCTTTGGACAGGTCTACACTACAAAATTAGATCGGTGTAACTACATTACTCAGGGGTGTAAAAAATTTACCTCCTTAAGCAATGCAGTTATATCAACCTAATCCCAGTGCAGATAGCGCTGTGCCAATAGGAGGGCTTCTCCCATCAACATAGCTTGGGGAGGGGCTTGGTTAGTGAAGATGAAGAGAATAGGTGGCCCATGGCTCTTGCATTTGGGGAGGCTGGGTGTGAGCGCTGGAAGCTCCCTAGAAGTGGGGGGCCCATTGGTGCCCAGACCATGGCACTGCCCCCCACCCTTCTCCTCTCTCTGAGGCCCCCCCTGTGCTCCCCCCTTGCTCCTGTTTGGCCACTTCCCACCCCCGCTCTTCCTCTTTGGCTGAGGACGGCTGAGCCACCTTTCGCTCGCTCCTCTCCTCCCCCAAGGCCTTCCTGCCTGCTGCTCGTGCCTCTCCACCCCCTACCACACGGTCTGCCCACCAGCCGCCACCTCTCTGACCTGTCCCTGCAACCCACCCTGCCCACCACCCACACCTCTCTGCCTCTCCCCTGAGACCTGCCCTGCCCACTGCCCCCACCTCCGAGACCTGCTCTGCCCACCGCTCGAACCTCTCTGCCCCTCCCCTGAGACCCACCCTGTCCACGTCTTTCTTCGGTCGTCTGTTGCTATTCCATGAAACATCAAGAAAGGAATAAAAAGCTGAGTTTACTCCAGGGTGAGGAAAGAAAGGAGCCACCAACCCCCCGGCATTGCTGCTTTAGTTAAAGTGTTTTAACTAAACACCTATTGAATGTCCTCCCTATGCCCCTTGTGTCACCAGAGCACATCCATGCTAGCAGTTCTTGGATGGCAACAGAGAGCAGTGCACTGTGAGTAACTATCCCACTGTGCAACTGGCTGCAGGGTGTTTTGGGAAGGGTTTGCAATGCCTCACGGGCTGGTACAGCATCACATGATGCAGGTTTCTCTATCCCACCGTTCCATGGGCATCTTACTAGATTACCAGCTGCTTTTCAACTGCGGTGTGGAGACTGTGTGTGTGGGGGGAGAGACAGTGTGTGGCCTGGTCTACACTAGGCGTTTAAACCGGTTTTAGGAGCATAAAACCGATTTAACGCCACACCCGTCCACATTGAGAGGCCCTTTATATCGGTATAAAGGGCTCTTTAAACCGGTTTCTGTACTCCTCCCTAACGAGAGGAGTAGCGCTAGTATCGGAATTACCATATCGGATTAGGGTTAGTGTGGCCGCAGATCGACGGTATTGGCCTCCGGGTGGTATCCCACAGTGCACCACTGACCGCTCTGGACAGCAATCTGAACTCGGATGCAGTGGCCAGGTAGACAGGAAAAGCCCCGCGAACTTTTGAATATTTCCTGTTTGCCTAGCGTGGAGCTCAGATCAGCACGTGTGGCGATGCAGTTAAAAATCAAAATAAAGAAAGAGCTCCCGCATGGACTCTGCGGATGTGATCGCTGTAAGGGCAGGCAAATCTGTTCTATCAGCGCTCCGTTACAGAAGACGAAATTCAAAATCATTTAAAAAAAATCTCCAGACAGACGCCATAGCAGGGGCTCAGCGCACTGCTGCGTGACAAACGTAACGGAAAGCCAAAGAATCAAATGGACGCTCATGGACTGGAGGACTCAAGCTATCCCACAGTTCCTGCAGTCTCCGAAAAGTATTTGCATTCTTGGCTGAGCTCCAAATGCTTCTAGGGTCAAACACAGTGTCCGCGGTGGGTCAGGGCATAGCTCGGCAATTTACGCACCCCCCCACCCACCCCCAGAAGTGAAAGGGAAAACAATCCTCTCTTGACTCTTTAACATGTCACCCTATCTTTACTGAATGCTGCAGATAGACCCGATGCTGCAGCACTCAACACCAACATCCTTGCTCCCACCTCCCCCGCTATGGGTGGCTGATGGTGCAATATGACTGGTATCCGTCCTCATCATCATGAGCTTTTTGGCACGTGGTGCAGTGCAAAAGGACTGGTAACTGTGCCGACTAGCATCTGTCAGGTCCCCCAATGCCATGAGCACCTAATTTTTCATGGTAGATGGTGCAGTATGATTGATAACCGTCTTCATCATAGCAACAGGGGGCTGAGCTTCATCAGCCCCCACCCTTCATGTGTAAAGAAAAGATTCAATTGCCCGTGGACTAGCAGCAGGATGCTGGGCTCCTCTCCTCCACACTCCTTAATGTCCTGTCTGGACTATCATAGCAGCTGGAGGCTGCCTTCCACTCATTTATCACTAACAAGTCACTGTGTCTTATTCCTGCATTCTTTATTACTTCATCACACAAGTGGAGGGACACTGCTATGGTAGCCCAGGAAGGCTGTGGGAAGAACGGAATCAACAGGTGGGGTTGTTGCAGGAGCACCCCCTGTGAATAGCATACAGCTCATCATTCCTGCAGGATCTGACACAGAGCAGCTGTGCTCTCTGGTTCTATGATACAGTGGTTCTCTAGTACACTTGCCCATATTCTAGGCAGGACTGATTCTGTTTTTTGATACCATAAAGGAGGGATTGACTCAGGGACTCATTCCCAATTTTGGCTTTTGCGCCCCTGGCTAAGAGCAGCCAGGGGCACTTATGACAGCAACAAATGGCGCAGTGCAAAAGGACTGGTAACCATGATCATCTTTTTACCAATTTATGGATTGGTAGATGGTACAGTATGGTTGGTAACCATCTCTACTGTCATGCAAAAGCAAAAGCATGCTGCTGTGTAGCGCTGCTGAATTGCCTCTGTCAGCGGCATCTAGCACACATACGGTGACAGTCACAAAAGGCAAAACAGACTCCATGATTGCCATGCTATGGCATCTGCCAGGGCAATCCAGGGAAAAAAGCCGCGAAATGCTTGTCTGCCGTTGCTTTCCCGGAGGAAGGAGTGAATGACGACATTTACCCAGAACCACCCGCGACAATGATTTTTGCCCCATCAGGCACTGGGATCTCAACCTGGAAATAAGGCTGCGGGAACTGTGGGATAGCTAGGGAATAGCTACCCACAGTGCAACGCTCCAGAAATCGACGCTAGCCTCGGACCGCGGACGCACACCACCGAATTAATGTGCTTAGTGTGGCCACGCGCACTCGATTTTATAAAATCTGTTTTACAAAACCGGTTTATGCAAATTCGGAACAGTCCCGTAGTGTAGACGTACCCTGTGTGTTGGGAAAGAGTGAGTGTGTTGAGATAGGTAGGAGCAGATCATTATTATCCCTACTTGAAAGAGGGAGAAGCTAAGGCTGAGAAAGGAGAATTGACTTGTCTTAGGTCACATGGCCAGTCAGTGGCAGAGTTGGGAATAGGACCCAAGAGCCCTGATTTTCAAACTAACCATTGGATCTTGAATTTCAGACATTGAATGACCTGAATAAAGTGCTCTCAGATGAGCTCCAGACCAACAACAGTGCACAGGAATTATTCAGCAAGTATTTGAGGAGAACTGCAATGTTAGAGAGAATCATGAACTGCTCAGAGACCATTAATGCAGAGAAGCAGCAAAATTCATCAAACATAGAACTGGTTCTGACTTACTTCCTTGGTCTTAAAAGAGAACAACAAGGACCTGAGTCTCCTCCCTGTCAATAACCCCCTGCTCAGCCAATCAGGGTAGAGACTGAGGATAGGCGGCTGAGGGTTCTCACCAGAGAGCCCAAAGGATGGCCCAGGTCACTGGTGGGGATCATTGCCCGAGCACTATTTCAGCCCCACATTTTTGGGTGGACCTCCCACAGTGGGAGCTGCAGAGCACTCCCCGCAACACACACACACACACACTCCAGGAGGCTCTTACCTTCTAAACAGGGATGGCTGTTTTCTAGTAAAATCACGAAAAGGGAAGAAGAAAACTCGAAAGAGGTTCCTCCTGGCGCTCACATCCGTGAACCCAAATACGCTCTCAGTCCTCAAAGAGAGACCTGGAGAAGGAGACTTGCTGGAGCAAAGCCACAGGAGTCTCTGAGGTTTCCCTGGCCCCTGGCCCCTGTCCTGCCTGGCTGATGTCAGCATCTCTCTGTGAGGTCACCACCTCCCCACCACCTTGGACCAATAGTCTGAGGTCCTGCAAAAGGCCTTTGTGATGTCACTGCCACACCCCTTCATTGTTGCGCCAATGTCCTGCCCCTAGCCAGGCACTTTGGAGGTTTGAGCTACTCCCTGTGGATCACCCCTATCAAGGAGCATTCGTTCTAGGCAGCAAGCCGGCTAGACAGGAAAACATCAGATGCTGCTCTCAATGCTACACTCAGTTTTTCAGAAATGAGTTGACTTTATGGCCAGAAGAGACCATTAGAGCATCTAATCTGACCCCCTGCATATCACAGGCCTCCCGTATGGCACAAGAGCTACTTTTGGGGCAAACACATTCCAGAAAGGCATCTAGTCTTCATGAAATGACATCAAGAGATGGAGAATCCACCACTTTCCTTGGTAGCTTGTTCCTGTGGTCAATCATCCTCACTGTTGAATCTTTGTGCCTTAGTTGTAATATGAATTTGTCTCTTTTCACCTTCCAGACATTGGGTCTTGTTATGCTTTTCTCTGCTAGATTAAAAAGCCCTTTAATATCCAATCTTTTCTCTCCATTAATGCACTTCAACACTTCAATGAAGTCACCTTTCAATCTTCTTTTGATAAGCTGGACAGGTTGAGCTCTTTCAGTAGCTCACTAGAAGGCATTTTTCTCCAGCCCTCAGGACATTTGGTGGCTCTTTGCTGCCCCAGCTCCAATTTCACAACATCTTTTTCAAATGAGGACATCAAAACTGGAGGCAGTATTCCAGTATCAGTCTCACTGATGCCGTGTCACCTCCTGTGGCGTTACTGACATAATCTGTAACTGTATAGATCACCGTTGTGACCACTGTTCTATATTTGCAGCCAATATTGTAGAAAGGTTGTCATGTAAGGGGTCTATGGAGAGGTTCTGATTGGTTGATTATAATGATGCCATCTCTAGATGTGTATCATTTTTGTAGTTGATGTTATAAGTATTGGCTCTGTTCTGTCCATATTTCAAACTTGTGCTCTGCTTCCGGGAAACACCCCAGCCAGACAAGTTGGTGTCAGTTCTGCCTAGCCTGCTTGATGGCCCATTAAAGACCATCAGCTCTACAATCGACCCACTGAGAGAAGGCAGATACGCCTTGTAACTCAGCAAGGAATGCAGGGACTTGCCTATGGACAGAACTCTAAGGTTTTTCTATGCCACGTGCTGGACAGAGTGTCCTTGGGACAAAGAAAGCAAAGACCACATGGCAAGAGACTATAAAAGGCTGATGCCTCATCTCCATCTTGTCTTCAATCCTGCTTCATACCTCTGGAGAGACTTTGCTACAAACTGAAGCTCTGTACAAAGGACTGAATGACCCATCCCAGCTGTTTATTGAACCTGCAGTTTATTCCATCACTGCTACAAGCCTGAACCAAGAACTTTCCCATTACTGTATGTGAAGGGTTAAAATCCATGTGCATGTTATATAACAACCTGGTCTATGGATTGTGGCAGCTCTTTTCCAGACCCGAAGTCCAGACTATGGTCTAGCCCACTATGACTGTTTTGATGGTTTAAATTACACTCACAGGCACTGATGATATTACTGAAAGTTTGGGAGTTAGGAGCTGGTAGGTCAGTGGCCCAGTCCCCTCACAGATGACCCCGTCCCTGTGGGACAGGGGCAGGTCTGAGCTCTCACACCAAATGCCTCATTGTGGCTGCCAGAATCTGTGGGCAGCTCGTTTAGTTTATGCCGAGGGTTGAGTCCTGCTTCGTGCACCATGTGTGAGAATGAAAATCCTAAACCACCCTTTGAAATAACGAATGCAGCAGGACGTGTTATTGTCCCTGCCCCAGAGCAGACAGACCGATGGAGAAATGCCATTGAGACCAGGGTAATACTCCACTGCCGTTCTGACATTTTTTACTTGTTACACTCCCTCCCAGCCTTATGAGGTATCAGAGCCTGGTATTGAGCCTGGTATTGAGCCTGAGCCGAGATGTCTACACTGCAAATTTACCACCCCACAGCCCAAGCCCCAGGAGCCTGAGCTGGTATGCTGCTGTTATTTCATGGATTGTCTGGGATGGGGAAAAAGCTGAGTTCACTCCAGGTGGAGGGGAAAAGAACCCTGAAAAGCTCAGGACCCAACCCTGCTACCAGGATCACTGAGGTGCTGGGAATATGCCTGGGAAAGGGACTGTGTCAATTGTCAAGGTGGGGAATGAATAACAATCTACAACTAGATCCACCTCATAAACCACCGACACAGGCTAATCCTGCTGGCAATAGAAGGGAAACTGGGAGCCATTCTTTGCTGTTCATCCATGGAAACAGTGACCCAATTGCACCACAGTGAATGTGCTGGGGAAGGCTGGAGTTTACAGGCAGGTGGAAATAGCAGATCCTAGAAACACCTGGAGCTCCCCACACCACTTCTGCCACCAGGGTGAGGTGTTGAGCTGCTCACAGCATCCCCCACCATGACCTTGCAGCAGGGGATTGCAGCACCCCCAACCCAATGCAGGGGAGATGGCTGAGTGTATCTCTGCACCCTGAGACCAGGGCACCCACTCTCTCTGCCCCACAAATAGAATCTGGCCCTGCTGAAAAGTGACCCCTATGAACAAGTCACCTCCAGGAGAGCAGGATTGGTCCTCAGAGAGGGGAATGGGCTTCTCGTGAAGCTTATAGGTCACTGGATGCTCTGGAAACAGGAGGGCTCTGAGTGTAACCCATAGCACAAACAACCTGCTAGGGCATGTAACTCAGTGGTTGAGCACATGCTTTGCATGTACGAGGCCCTGGGTTCAATCCCCAGCATCTCCATGATCATTTTTTTTCACCCTGCTGCTTTGCTCATGCCCAGAGGGGATGTGGCCCACCAGTTTCAGTCCCGCTCAGTGAGGGGCAAGTGACAATTGCATGGAAGGTCTGGGGGGGTTCTGCTCCTAAGTCACCTCGGTACGTTTAAGATTCCCACCCACTGTGCTGCTTGGGACAATGGTAGATGAGAAGGGCGAATCCTCCAGCACTGGAGGGAAAGGTCCCATCTGCACAGCCTGAGAGGCAAGGAAACAGAGGGGCAGTCAGTGCTCAGGGAGGAGAGAGGTCAGTGATTTACTCCCAGCAGGGGACACTGTCTTTTTGAGTATCAGAGGGGTGGCCGTATTAGTCTGGATCTGTAAAAGGCGACAGAGTCCTGTGGCGCCTTCTAGACTAACAGACGTATTGGCGCATGAGCTTTCATGGGTGAATCCCCACTTCGTCAGATGAATGGAGTGGGAATTCTGTGCCTGGCTAGCCAACTACAAAAGCAGTTTCTCCTCCCTTGGTGATCACACCTCAACTGCTAGAAGAGGGTCTCATCCTCCCTGATTGAAGTACCTTGTTATCTCTAGCCTGCTTCTTGCCTGCATACTTATACCTGCCCCTGCAAATTTCCACTACATTCACCCACGGAAGCTTATGCGCCAATACGTCTGTTAGTCTGTAAGGTGCCACTGGACTCTGTCTTTTTTATTCGAGTGCTGCTGGCTTGGGATGGTGCTGACGATGGATAGAAAAAAGGCTGGAGTCAATGGCAGATGGGACCACAGAAGGGGAAGGGGAATGGCAGCCCCACAGAAGGTCCTCGGTGCTCAGATATCCCCAGTTATTGCACCCAGGCCTGTCCTAGAGAGAGAAAAGACATAGAGGGACCCAGCCTCCCTACAGTGATCCCATGGACAAGAAACTGGTTAGGAGTGGGATGAAGGTTCCCTCTGGGCAAAGGGGAGCTGAAATCCCTCCATGTCCTGGAATTTAAGCAATGAAAGCTTCAAACCCTGCATGGGTGTGGGCTGAGGTGCATCAGCAGAAGGTTGGGCTGGACAGGTGTGGCAGGTTTGTATAATTTTTGGTGGTGCCCAGAATGGGACCAAGTCGTGCCCCACCTGCCACACACACCTGCCTAAGGCTCTGGGAAGGAGTTTGGTTGTGGGAGGGAGAGGGGTTGGGCACTGGGAGAGTTTGGGTGCAGGGTCTGGGCTCAGTCAGAGGGTTGGGGTGCAGGAGTGTGGGGGGCAGGCTCTTGGAGGGAGTTTGGGTGCAGGTGTGGGGTCTGGGCTGGGGCAGGGGTTGCAGGAGAGGGTGAGGGGTGCAGCATTTACCTCGGGCATCTCCCGAAAGCAACCCACAGCCCCTAAGCTGGAGGGCCGGGGGCGTCTCTGTGCACCGCTGCCCGCAGACTCCACCCCCGCAGCTCCCATTGCCACAGTTGGCAGAGTTGGCAGTTGGGGCGGGGGCAGCATGTGGAAACCCCCCCAACAGTGTTTTAAAGTAAACCCTCCCTCCCTTTATGGGATACAGACTCTCTGTGACAGAGACTGACTGGGGCTCCTCTCTGCGTGGCCCCAGTGGGGAAGGAAAGAGACTGGGGGAGGGGGAGAAGATGGGCAGAAGGAGTCTAATGGGGCAAAGCCAGAATAGAGTAGATTTTCTTCCTGTTAAAATGTACTGGAGTCTCATCGCTGAAAAGCCGCAACTTGAGTTAAGTTTGAACCAGCAGCCTTTCAATTACCAGGCAAAGGTGTGAACCACAGAGACTGATAACTGCCTGCTTCCCAAATGTGTTTAAAAAACATCTTCAGGGGTGCAACTGGTTAGTGCAGAGGGGCCATCTGTTGGGGTTATGAGTTCAAGCTCTCTCTCAAGACCTTGTTTCTCTTACCTGTGTAGTTTGTTTTGCCTAATTCATATACAAAGTGCTATACTAGAAAAAGGAGAGTAAGTTCTAAAATGTAGAGGTGGGTGCATACTTTAGAAACATCGCCCCTGTGCTGCCATTAGTTCCAGCAGATTGTTCACTGGAAGGGCAAATTGATTTCTTTGCTGCTGAGAAAGATGCCAGGACAGGTCTGTGGGCACCAGATCTCCCTACTTCTTCCAGCTCCTTCCCTGCCCCAGTCACTGCTGTAGGAGGGTCCTATATGCACTGAGCCTAAACATTTTCCTGGGCCGCCTTAGCATAGTTGGCAGCATGTCAGTCTCATACTCAGTAGGTCCTGAGCTCACACCTCAGAAAAGACAATGGTTTTCTGCTCCCTGCTTCAGATTTTCTAAAGGAAATCAGAGAAAAGAAGCTATAGGAGAGTGGTTCCTAGACACTCTAACACACACAGATTTTTCTAAGGCATTAACTTTTCCTTCTCTGTGAAGTTTGTATTCTCCATAGAGCAAAATAAAACAAAAACATGCAAGTCTAAGACTAATACAGTATGAAACTCAATACAGATAAAATCTCACCCTCAGAGATCTTCCAACAAGCTTCTTTTGCAGACTAGACTTATTTCTTGTCTGGGCCCAATCTTTTCACCTGGTATAGTCCTTGTTCCAGCTAAGGTGGTAGCTAGGGGATTTCTCATGACTGCAGCCACCTTTCTTTCTGTTCCACCCCCTTAAACAGCTTTGGTACAAGGCAGGAATCCTTTGTCTCTCTCCTGGGGAAAAGCCCCAGGTTTAAGATGGATTCCTGTACCAGGTGACATGGTCACATGCCCTGTGAGACCCCAAGCCTTCATTGTTCCTGGCCTGACTCACAGATGGTGCAGGACAGAGCCATCTCCAGTCAATTGTCCTGGTTAATGGGAGCCATCAAGAGTCCAAACCACTATTAATGGCCCACACTTTGCATCATTACAACAGGACCTCAGAGTTATAGCTCATATTTCTAGCTTCAGATACAGGAATGATCGGTTCATACAAATAGGCTGAACACACACAGTAGATAATAAGCTTTGTAATGATACTGCACAAGAGACCTTTTGCATGAAGCATGTTCCAGTTACATTATATTCACACCCATTAGCATATTTTCATAAAATCATCAACATCACAGCAGGGAAAGGGTTTTACTGCGGCACCTGGGAGCAGTTGAGTTTCATGTTCAGACTCTGCTATGAGTTCCTCCAGGTTTCCCATAAGCACACAGGGCCCTTAGCGGGTACTCTCGATACAGGAATGGCCCAGATACAATGAAATGATGGGAATTGCATTTTCCTTTTTAATTTTTGAATTTCCAATGACATTTCTGTTTGTGATTTCGTTTTGCTTCGTATAACTGTGTTTTCTCAGGGACTTGATATATACCAGGCTAACTAACAGCTAATAACGGGAGACTTCCAAGCAGGGCGTGGGTGAGCGGAAAAGAACTGAAAGAGATGCTGGTTTTCAACCTTGTATTAGATAAGAATAGAATGCAGACTGTAGCAGAAATTGCTGAGAGAAGTAAGCTATCAGAAAGGAATATGTACAAACAAAATGCAGTTGTTGCTCCTTACTGTATGTCGCAAAAGGTATAAATGCTTGCCTTGATTGTTTATCTAACCGAGACCTACCTCGGGAGGGGAAACTCTGCCTGTCTGTACTCTCCCGAATAACTGCAGTTGCTCGAAATAAATGGCATAATATAATAACATTTAACATCCCTGTGGTGGGAAGAACATCTCAACAGCCCAACGCTGTGGCATTTAATTTAAAAAAGGGGAACTATACAAAAATTAGGGGGTTAGTTAAACAGAAATTAAAAGGTACAGTGACTGAAGTGAAATTCCTGTAAGCTGCATGGACACTTTAATGACACCATAATAGAGGCCCAACTTAAATGTGTACCCCAATTTAAGAAACACAGTAAAAGAAATAAAGAAGAGCCACCGGGGCTTAACAACCATGTAAAAGAAGCAGGGAGAGACAAAAAGACTTCCTTTAAAAAGTGGAAGTCAAATCCTAGAAAGAAGCATAAAGATTGCCAAATTGTAGGTGACAAATCTGAGGAACTGTCACAGACTGAAGTGTCACTAGAGCAGGTTTTGGAATTAATTGATAAACTCAACATTAACAAGTCACCGGGACCAGATGGCATTCACCCAAGAGTTCTGAAAGAACTCAAATGTGAAGTTGCGGAACTATTAACTATGGTTTGTAACCTGTCCTTTGAATCGGCTTCGGTACCCAATGACTGGAAGTTAGCTAATGTAACGCTAATATTTAAAAAGGGCTGTAGAGGTGATCCCGGCAATTACAGACCAGTAAGTCTAACATCGGTACCGGGCAAATTAGTTGAAAAAATAGTAAAGAATAAAATTGTCAGACACATAGAAGAACATAAATTGTTGGGCAAAAGTCAACACGGTTTCCGTAAAGGGAAATCGTGTCTTACTAATCTATTAGAGTTCTTTGAGGGGGTCAACAAACATGTGGACAAGGGGGATCCAGTGGACATAGTGTACTTAGATTTCTAGAAAGCCTTTGACAAGGTCCCTCACCAAAGGCTCTTACATAAATTAAGTTGTCATGGGATAAAAGGGAAGGTCCTTTCAAGGACTGAGAACTGGTTAAAAGACAGGGAACAAAGGGTAGGAATTAATGGTAAATTCTCAGAATGGAGAGGGGTAACTAGTGGTGTTCCCCAAGGGTCAGTCCTAGGACCAATCCTATTCACCTTATTCATAAACGATCTGGAGAAAGGGGTAAACAGTGAGGTGGCAAAGTTTGCAGATGATACTAAACTGCTCGAGATAGTTAAGACCAAAGCAGACTGTGAAGAACTTAAAAAAGAGCTCACAAAACTAAGTGATTGGGCAACAAAATGGCAAATGAAATTTAATGTGGATAAATGTAAAGTAATGCATATTGGAAAAAATAACTCCAATTATACATAAAATATGATGGGGACTAATTTAGTTACAACAATTCAGGAAAAAGATCTTGGAGTCATCGTGGATAGTTCTCTGAAGATGCCCACGCAGTGTGCAGAGGCGGTCAAAAAAGCAAACAGGATGTTAGGAATCATTAAAAAGGGGTTAGAGTATAAGACTGACTATATTATTACCCTTATATAACTCCATGGTACGCCCACATCTTGAATACTATGTACAGATGTGGTCTCCTCATCTCAAAAAAGATATACTGGCATTAGAAAAGGTTCAGAGAAGGGCAATTAAAATGATTAGGGGTTTGGAACGGGTCCCATATGAGAGATTAAAGAGGCTAGGGCTTTTCAGCTTGGAAAAGAGGAGACTAAGAGGGAATATGATAGAGGTATATAAAAATCATGAGTGATGTGGAGAAAGTAGATAAGGAAAAGTTATTTACTTACTCCCATACTACAAGAACTAGGGGCCACCAAATGAAATTAATAGGCAGCAGGTTTAAAACAAATAAAAGGAAGTTCTTCTTCACACAGCGCACAGTCAACTTGTGGAACTCCTTGCCTGAAGAGGTTGTGAAGGCTAGGACTATAACAGGGTTTAAAAGAAAACTGGATAAATTCATGGAGGTTAAGTCCATTAATGGCTATTAGCCAGGATGGGTAAGGAATGGTGTCCCTAGCCTCTGTTTGTCAGAGGATGGAGATGGATGGCAGGGGAGAGATCACTTGATCATTATCTGTTAGGTTCACTCCCTGGGCTGCTTCTGCTCTACAACTATAATTGTCTTTTTACACCAAAATCACTAACTTGAGCAGCCAAGTCCATGTACAGTCCAAGTGGATGTAAGGCACAGGTAACTTTTGCCTCAGGGTAGCTTGTTGGCATCAATCCTCTCTCCCCCACCTGGAGCTGATGAAATTCCTGGCTGGAGGGACACACGCTCCTACAAGTCAAAAGGAAAGGAGCTGATAGAAAAGATCACAGGACTGACCCCAAAGAAGGGTGAGCTGCAAAAGGCAGAAGCAGGCAACTCATCCGGCAGAGCTGAGAGACCACAGTGAAGATGGTGCAAAGATCACTACATTGGAATTAGCAAATGTGATATTTTTAAAACAAATCTTTGGGAAGCCCTAATAAAGGCATTTCTTACAGTTCTCTCCCATTTGGATTTTCTGATATCTAATAGGGATTGACATCTGATTGAAGCTTTTCCCAAATGCAGAGCATGTGTAAGGTCTCTCTCCACTGTGGATTCTATGATGTCTGACAAAGTCTGAGTGCTCAATGAAACTTTTCCTGCACTCAGAACATGTGTAGGGTATCTCTCATGTGTGGATTCTCTGATGTGTGATAAGGATTGAGCGCAGACTGAAGCTTTTCCCGCACTCAGCGCACGTGTAGGGCTTCTCTCCTGTGTGGATTCTCTGATGTCTGATAAGGTGTGAGCGCCGATTGAAGCTTTTCCCGCACTCAGCGCACGTGTAGGGCGTCTCCCCTGTGTGGATTCTCTGATGTGTGATAAGGTTTGAGAGCTGACTGAAGCTTTTCCCGCACTCAGAGCACGTGTAGGGCGTCTCTCCTGTGTGGATTCTCTGATGTGTGATAAGGTTTGAGCGCCGACTGAAGCTTTTCCTGCACTCAGCGCATGTGTAGGGCGTCTCCCCTGTGTGGATTCTCTGATGTGTGATAAGGCTTGAGCGCTGACTGAAGCTTTTCCCGCACTCAAAGCATGTGTAGGGCGTCTCCCCTGTGTGGATTCTCTGATGTGTGATAAGGCTTGAGCGCTGATTGAAGCTTTTCCCGCACTCAAAGCATGTGTAGGGCATCTCCCCTGTGTGGATTCTCTGATGTGTGATAAGGTGTGAGCGCCGACTGAAGCTTTTCCCGCACTCAGAGCACGTGTAGGGCATCTCCCCTGTGTGGATTCTCTGATGTGTGATAAGGTTTGAGCGCTGATTGAAGCTTTTCCCGCACTCAGAGCATGTGTAGGGCTTCTCTCCTGTGTGGATTATCTGATGTGTGATAAGGTATGAGCGCCGACTGAAGCTTTTCCCGCACTCAGCGCATGTGTAGTTTGTCTCTTCCAAGTTGATTCTCTCATGTGTAATAAGGTCTGAGAGGCTACTGAAGTTCTCCTCTGGCCTCTGCTGAGTCTCAGAGGCTTTTACTTTTTCTCGGAGTGCACGACTCCTGGAAACATTCCCTTTGGGTCTTCCAGATAATGTCCCATGTGGTTCTCCTTGCTCAGCATCTTCCTGCTGGGGTTTCTGCTCCTCATTCTTACGCACCATCCTATCACCTGACGGGAGACAGAGAGAATCCAGACATAGGTCACTCCCTGTGCCTGAGAGAAAGGCAATCACAGAGACAGGAATTTTAAAAGGGATGAACAAACCAAAATATGTGCAGGAGAGATCAAACTTATCAGGAGCTGATTTTCCGCAGAGGAGAGAGGAAGGGATCAGTTTTGGTCTGCATTTCACCAGAACATGGAGGGGGGAAAGTGGGATCAGGTAGGGATCTGCTGCCAGTTGTTAGTCAGGATAGGTGGGAAGCCATGAGTGACATCTACCTAATTATTCCACATCTGCAGGGAACAATCCTGAACTTGGAGAGCTCACAAGGTCTTTGTAGGGCATCCCGAATGTTTCATGTATTCACGGACAGTTTTTGACTTGCTTTAACCAAGTCCTCACCTGTGCAGGCAGCTCTTGGAAGCACTTCTTTCTCAGAACCCTGGAGGTCCAGGACCCACGGCTCTTCCCCTCGTTCCAGCTGTGAGACCACATCAGGTTTGGAATTTAGAAACCCTATGCCAGGCAAAGAAAACAAGGGAGGTCAGTGGAATTTGTGGGATACTTGTCACAAAGAATATTCCATGGTTTTAAGCTCAGATCATTTTTAAGCAGTAACATCCCAAGACCAGCTTCCTTGGCTCCAAGTGGCACGAGAGTTATTATTATTATTAATCATACGCATTACCTTAGTGCCTAAGGACCAACTAACAGTGTGTCTCCATTGTGCTAGGCACAGTACAAATAGTAGAATAGTAGATGGCCAGTGCTCTGAAGAATTTACAGTCTAAATAGACAAGACAGACACAGCATGGGGGAAGGGGTAGACCCCTGTTAGAATGGCGATATTCAGGCCTGCCTGCAAAGCCTATATTTTAAGAACTTAGGTGTATTTTTATCACTTAGCTAGTTACAGGAGTATGAAAACAAAGAATCAAAATCACAGTCTGCCTGTGTCTGGGCCTTCTCTCACTAGGACAGCCTGAGGCCTTGTTCTTAGGCTAAGGCCTTTGGCTAAGCAGCAGGGGCAGCCATAAGCTGGGAAGCGAAGGGTCACATCCTCACATCCCAAACCAGTCACACTGAAATAAGGTGCTATTGGGCTGTTAGGAAGACAGTCCTGTCTGGATCTTAAGATGGTTAAAGAAACCTTAACTTGATAGCATTCTGTCTGGCAAGAAATCACTTATCAATGGTTGTGGTTGTGAAACCCTCATTTCTGTATTGTTCTATCTTTATGGCCACCACTTTTACATTGTTAATCAGTCTGGTTCTCTAATTGTTTCTCTCTCCTGTATAATTAATGTTGCCAGGTGTAAGTTAATTAGGGTAGTGGTTTATAATTGGTTAGAGCAGGAGTAGGCAACCTATGGCGGCACACGAGCTGATTTTCAGTGGCACTCACTCTGCCCAGGTCCTGGCCACCAGTCCAGAAGGCTCTGCATTTTAATTTAATTTTAAATGAAGCTTCTTAAACATTTTAAAAACCTTACTGACTTTACATACAATAGTTTAATTATGTATTATAGACTTATAGAAAGAGACTTTCTAAAAACGTTAAAATGTATTATTGGCACATGAAATCTTAAATTAGAGTGAATAAATGAAGACTCAGCACACCACTTCTGAAAGGTGGCCGACGCCTGGGTTAGAGAATTATGTCACAATATGTTAGAATTGGTTAGTTAAATTTCAGCACAATTACTGGTTAAGGTATAGCTGAGAATATTACTCTATAAATGGGGTCAAACAGGAGGGGGGGAAGGAAATTGGAATAATAGAATATCAGGGTTGGAAGGGACCTCAGGAGGTATCTAGTCCCACCCCTGCTCAAAGCAGGATCAATCCCCAACTAAATCATCCCAGCCAAGGCTTTGTCAAGCCTGATCTTAAAAACCTCTAAGGAAGGAGATTCCACCACCTCCGTGGGGAACCCATCCCAGGGCTTCACCACCCTCCTAGTGAAATAGTGTTTCCTAATATCCAACCTAAACCTCCCCCATTGCAACTTGAAATCATTACTCTTTGTTCTGTCATCTGCTACCACTGAGAACAGTCTAGGCCTGGTCTACACTGGGGGGCGGGGGGGGGGAGTTCGATCTAAGGTACGCAACTTCGTCGAATACCTTAGTTCGAATTACTTACCCGTCCTCACGCCGCGGGATCGACATCCGCGGCTCCCCCGTCGACTCTGCCACCGCCGTTCGCGGCGGTGGAGTTCCGGAGTCGACAGGAGCGCGTTCGGAGTTCAATATAGCGCGTCTAGATGAGACGCGATATATCGAACTCCGAGAAATCGATTGCTACCCGCCGATCTGGCGGGTAGTGAAGACGTACCCCTAGATCCATCCTCTTTGGAGCCCCCTTTCAGATAGTTGAAAACAGCTATCAAATCCCCCCTCATTCTTCTCTTCTGCAGACTAAACAATCCCACTTCCCTCAGCCTCTCCTCAGAAGTCATGTGTTCCAGTCCCCTAACCATTTTTGTTGCCCCCCGCTGGATGCTTTCCAATTTTTCCACATCCTTCTTATAGTGTTGGGCCCAAAACTGGACACGGTGCTCCAGATGAGGCCCCATGAATGTTGAATGTTGGTTAGGGGGAGAACGGGAACAGGGACACAGGCAAGGCTCTGCGGCATCAGAGCTGGGAAGGGAACACTGGGGAACAGACTGTATCGGCGTATAGAGATAAGCCTGACTGGTGTGAAGGGCTTCGGAAAATGTAATCTTATAGGTGTAAAAATTGTACAGACTATACCACCCTGTGACATCATCAACGAAGTGCCCATTTGTGCCTGGGTAGGGGCCCTGCTACAGGAGGGAGGATGCAGCAAGGACTCAGGATCGGTGGCCGGGGTCGCTGTGCATAGGAGATGGGGAGGTTATGTGAGGAGGGGGGTAATGAGTGGGAGAGGGAGTTCAAGAGTTAAAAGAATAATATTTGGGGAAAAAAATGTATAATAAAGTGAAACTGAACAGAAATAAAACTGGAGTGGAGGCTCTAAAGCAACAAGGCTTCGGTAGGGATTTGGGGTTAAAGGTCTGGGATCCCCCACAGCTCCAGATCCCCAAACCTCTCCTCCCTCCCACTGACCCACCCACCCCACTTCCTGGGTGCCCTTCCTCCACACTCCCCTCCCCTTCTTCCCATTACTCTCAGCCAGCACCACCTCCCGGCACCTTGAGAACTTCTTGTATTTTCTCCTCGTCTCTCACAGCCTCCTACCTCCCTGTTGCTTCTTAGCTCTAGCCCTGCACACACCCGCCCCATGTCCTGGCATATCTACTACCCCCCGTCTCCGTCCCTCCCACGGCTCGCTTATCCCTTCACCCATGGGATCCTGAACGGCAACATTACACGCTCTCCTAAAAGAGCTCATCTGACTGTCACACAAGCCAGGCATGAGTCACACACCTATTTACTCAATTTAGAATTCTACAGGCAGCATATTTTCCTCTTAAAATGAGGAAAAGGCATGAAAGCTACAGTGATTAATGTAGTTATGAATGTAGCCAATAAGGATACATTCAATGCAATTTTAAAATGACTGACAGCACCAAAAAGGCACATGTCCAAAAATGGTACTAGTGGGTGGGAGATAAGGCAAAAAAAGGGGGGGCAAGGAAACTTGTCAAAACTTGTATGACGAATAAAGGTATAAAGTTATTACTACTCAGGTTCTTCAGAGACCCCACAGCTTCTAATAACCCAGGGGACAGGACTGCTTACCCAGCGAGGTCACCGTCTCATAGTTCTCCTGCATGACATCCCTGTAGAGGGCTCTCTGAACAGAGTCCAGTAGTGCCCATTCCCCCTTGGTGAAATACACAGCCACCTCCTCGAAGGTCACCGGCCCCTGAAAGAGCAAGAGTCCAACACTCAGTACCTGCTGCCCCACTCACAACCCCACTACTCATGGAACAGCAGCACCAGGGAAATGGAAGCCCCGGGAGGCACATGTTAACGGAGTCCCACCCCACCTTGCCTAGAACAGACAGGCGGCATCAGAGGGTAGAAAGAGAGAAACTTTGTGTCTCCCAGCTGACAGACAGAGGCAGGGTCTTCACATTTATCACATACCTACTAGCCAGAGCTTGATATAGGAGATGGGGCTGGCTCTGGACCCTACTAATGGCTTCCTGGTAGGAAACAGTCTCCAAATAAAATATAAGAAAGAAAAGGGAAGTCAGTAGTAAAGAATATTAGTTAGAACAGGGGTAGGCAACCTATGGCACGAGTGCTGAAGGCAGCACACAAGCTGATTTTCAGTGGCACTCACAATGCCCGGGTCCTGGCCACCAGTCCGGGGGGCTCTGCATTTTAATTTAATTTTAAATGAAGTTTCTTAAACATTTTAAAAGCCTTATTTACTTTACATATAACAATAGTTTAGTTATATATTATAGACAGAGAAAGATCTTCTAAAAATGTTAAAATGTATTACTGGCACTCAAAACCTTAAATTAGAGTGAATAAATGAAGACTTCTGAAAGGTTGCTCACCCCTGAGTTAGAAGGTCAGAATTGTAGAAAATTGGTAAGGGAAGTGTGACGTTGGTGATATAAATTGGGACCATATAGAACATGGGTTGCAACCAAGGTCCTGTAGTGGCACCAAATCTGATGTAAAGGGGGTCAATATGAGGTGTCAGGTTATGGGTTGCTGGTTATGATTATGCTGTCTGTATGTATGTATCATTTTGTAGTTGAAGTTATGAATATTAGCTCTATACTATCTGTATTTCAAGATGGTGCTGTGCTTCTGGGAGACATCGCAGACAAGTTGGTGTTAGCTCTGCCTAGCCTGCTTGATGGCCCATTAAGGACCATCAGCTACACAACTGACCCATGGAGAGAAAGCAGACACGCCTTGTGACTCAGCAAAGTATGCAGGGACTGGCCCATGTGACCCCAGACTCCATTTTGCTGTAATTTTCCACAGTAAGGACAAAGAGGTTCTTACACCTGGAAAAGCCTATATAAGGCTGATGCCTCATCTCCATCTTGTCTTCAATCCTGCTTCTACCTCTGGAGGGACTTTGCTACATGCTGAAGCTCTACACAAGGGACTGATGACCCATCCCAGCGGGGGATGTTCTCCAGAGACTTGATTTGAACCTGCAGTTTATGCCATCACTGCTACAAGCCTGAACTAAGAACTTTGCCATTACTGTATGTAATTGATTCCATTTAACCAATTCTAGCTCTCATCTCTACCTTTTTCCTTTTATGAATAAACCTTTAGATTTTAAAGGATTGGCAACAGCGTGATTTGTGGGTAAGATCTGATGTGTATATTGACCTGGGTCTGGGGCTTGATTCTTTGGAATCGAGAGAACCTTTTTCTTTTATTGGGGTGTTGGTTTTCATAACCATTCCTCCCCAGGACGGGTGGCACTGGTGGTGATACTGGGAGACTGGAGTGTCTAAGGAAATTGCTCGTGTGACTTGTGGTTAGCCAATGGGGTGAAACCGAAGTCCTTTTTGTCTGGCTGGTTTGGTTTGCCTTAGAGGTGGAAAAACCCCAGCCTAGGGCTGTGACTGCACTGTCTGAACAAGTGATCCTGAATTGGCACTCTCAGTTGGGTCCTGCCAGAACCGCCTCGTCACAGGAAGCTATCAGAAATCAATGACCAATCAATGAAAATAAGAAGGAAGTTTTGAAAAGTATATTAATCCTAACAATGGTAGTGATAAATTACTAGACGGAAATGGCAGAATTATCAAAAATCATGCAGAAGAGGTAAAAGTGTTCAATAAGTGTTCTCTCCTGGATTTGGAGAAAAACAGATGCTGTACTCGTATCATAAGATGTTGACGACGACACTCCTTCCATTCCAACAAGAACTCACAAGGCCATTAAACAGCAGCTATTACAGTTAGACATGTTTAAATAAGCAGGTCCAGATAACTTGTATCCAAGAGTTTTTAAAGACCTGGTGGAGGAGCGTGGTGGACTATTAATGTTGATTGTAATTAGGACTTGGAACACTGGGGAAATTCCAGAAGACTGGAATTAAGCTAATGCTGTGCCAATACTAAAAAGTGTAAAAGAGATGACCCAGCTAATTACAAGAGAGTCAGTCTGATATCAATACTGAGCAAAATAATGGAGCAGTCGATACTGGATTTCGTTAATAAAGAATTAAGGAAGGTAATATAATTAGTACCTATTAACAAAGGTTTAGAGAAAATAGATCCTATCAAACTAACTGGATATCCTTATTAGATGAGATCAAAAGTTTGGTTGCAGCTAATATTATTGATGTAATATATCTAGACTTCTGTAAGGCATATGACTTGATTCAGCACAATATTTTGACTAAAAAAACTAGAATGATACAAAATAAACACGGCATACATTAAATAGATTAAAAACTGGGATTGTAAATGGGGAACCATGATCAAGTGGATTTATTTCTAGCGGGTCCCCACAAGGATTGCTTTTTGCCCGTGTGCTATTTAACATTATTATCAATGACCTAGAACAGAATATAAAATCATCACAGATGAAGTTTGCAGTACCACAAAGATTGCGGGTGGTGGTAACTAATGAAGTGGCAGTAGATTTAGGCTCCAGCACTGGGAGTCTCAGAAGTTTTCCCAGCCCTGGCTGGAGGGTTATTTCCTGTTCCACAAAGAGGAGAAGTTCCATTCCCAAATCCCTTGAAATTAGGCCCTATCTGACACTACACCCCCATATTCATCATAGTGGTATGGTTATAATATGATTAGGACATAATTATGATGCATTTTGTACAAGATACTAATTGTATGAGTGTTTCTACTACTTAATAAGGAGTTTTGGGGTGTTGTAACGGATGTAGGTGTTTACATACAAACTTAGATAAAAGGCATGTGATGTAAGTAATCCAGTGCTTACTCGATAGTTGGGTCAAGGGGAAGAAGTAACGCAATAAAGAAGCCTGTATTCATATCCGCCTCTGGATCAACCGGCTCCTTTTTTGTTCTAACAATAATTACTTCAAATCTACCTTTCTGCCATTAATAAACTTGTTTTATGCTTTATCTTAATCAGTGCATTTTGAGTGAAGTGTTTGGGGAAAAGCTGAGCTTGGTTAGCACAGGCTTGTTGTGCACATCTTTCCCATATCGAGGGGAAGGCGAACTATATTAATGAGCTTACATTACAGAGATCCCTGTGCACTATAAGATGGAATAATTCTGAATTTATACTACAGCAGGTGTGCAAGGCTGGGGAGCTGGGAAACTGGCTGTTGTCTCTATCTGTCCTTGAGTGGCTCAGGTAAAGCACTCAGGTAGCTTAGCTGGGTGTATGGCGCCACCTGCTGTCGTGTTGGGTGATGACAGGCCCTGGAGAGGCTGGCTGAATCTCCAGCAAAGCCGTGTGAGAAGGGCCAGCCCAGCTTGAGGGTTAGAGGGCACAGCGGTTCCCAGAAGCTCCCCAGACTGCACCCCGGGGTGACAACCCATCACACCCTAGAGTACACAAATCTCAGCAGGTTTGTCACATCCTGTCCCCTCCCTTTCTCCACCCGAGATATTTCCTTCCTCCCACCACCTCCAGCAGCTCCTACCCTCCTATGCACGTACTGCTCCTCTTCCTCCAAGCAGAACCCACCACCAGCTCCCTGAGAATCCCTTACCTGAGCCAGCTCCATTGCAGCCATTTCCTTCCCCCTGGGAGGACGGGATGATCTGGAGCAAAACGTGGACGTTAATCTGTAGCCTGCCAGGACGAGAAGGGCAATGTGAGAGAATGCAGAGGGGGCTTTTGTCCATTCCACATGCTGATTCCCCCCTAATTTTTCCCTGTTAATGGACACTCTAGGTTCTGCCACACTGTGAAGCACAGAGTGACCTTATTCCAGTACAGGCCTAGCCCCCTCCCACCAGGGTGTAACCCTCTGAGACACAGTGAAACCCTCCCAGTAACATCCTCTGTTATACTTACCAAGTTTGCAGACAATACCAAGCTGGGAGGGGTTGCAAGTGCTTTAGAGGATAGGCCAGGGAGGGAGAGCTCAGTGGTTTGAGCATCGGCCTGCTAAACCCAAGGCTGTAAGATCAATCCTTGAGGGGGCCATTGAGGGATTTGGGGCAAAAATCTGTCTGGGGATTTGTCCTGCTTTGAGCAGGGGATTGGACTAGATACCTCCTATGGTCCCTTCCGACCCTGATATTCTATGATTAAAATTGAAAATGATCTGGAGAAAAGGCCTGAAGTAAATAGGATGAAATTCAATTAGGACAAATGCAAAGTGCTTCATTTAGGAAGGAACAATCAGGTGCACATGTACAAAATGGGAAATTCCTGCCCAGGAAGGAGCACTGCGGAAAGGGAGCTGGGGGCCAGAGTGGATCACAAGCTAAGTATAAGTCAAAAGGGCAAACATCATTCTGGGTTGTATTTGAGGGAGTACTGTAAGCAAGACACAAGCAGTAATTCTTCCACTCCACTCTGTGCGGATTAGGCCACAACTGGAGTACTGTGTCCATTTGTGGGTGCCACATATGAGGAAAGATGTGGACAAATTGGAGAAAGTCCAGAGAGGAGCAACAAAAATGATTAAAGGTCTAGAAAACATGACCTATGAGGGAAGATTGAAAAAATTGGGTTTGTTTAGTCTGGAGTAGAGGGGACATGATAATAGTTTTCAAGTACATAAAAGGTTGTTACAGGGATGTGGAAGAAAAAATTGTTCTTAACCTCTGAGGATAGGACAAGAAGTAATGGCCTTAAATTGCAGCAAGGGCAATTTAGGATGGAGATTAGGAAAAAACTTCCTAACTGTCAGAGTGGTTAAACTCCAGAACAAATAGCGTAGGGAAGTTGTGGAATCTCCATCATTGGGGATTTTTAAGAGGAGGCTGGACAAACACCTCAGGGATGGTCTAGATAATACTTAGTCCTGCCTTGAGTGCAGGGGACTGGCCTAGATGACCTCCCAAAGTCCCTTCCAGTTCTATGATTCTAAGGGCTTGGCTACACTTACAAATTTGCAGCGCTGCAGCAGGGTGTGAAAACACACCCTCTGCAGCGCTGCAAATTGCGGCGCTACAAAGCGCCAGTGTAGTCAAAGCCCCAGCGCTGGGAGCCGCGCTCCCAGCGCTGTCCATTATTCCCCACAGGGAGGTGGAGTACGGACAGCGCTGGGAGAGTTTTCTCCCAGCACTGGCGCTTTGACTACACTTAGCGCTTCAAAGCGCTGCCGCGGCAGCGCTTTGAAGTTTAAGTGTAGCCATAGCCTATGAAAAAAGGCCAGAGAAGAGCAGAATCAAAGGAGTCACTCTGTGGATTCTCCCTGTCACTGTCCCCAAGGCAGCTCTCTCAGGTTAACTAAGTTGTTTGATACTTTAGCCTTTGTAGAGTCTCTCCTGGCAGTGCCCCCTTCTTGGGCTGGGCCTAGTTTTAGCTTTTGACAAGCGTGACCCCGGGGGTGCTGAGACTGGGCCTTCTTGCCTCAGCACATCTTGTTCCTTTCTGTGGCTCCCCAGTGAGTCCCAATGAGTAGATACACCTCATACAGACTGTGAACATAAGAAGGGCCCACTGCATCAGAGCAACGGTCCATCTAGCTCAGTGGCCAATGCCAGGTGCTTCAGAGGGAAAGAACAGAACAGGTAACCATCAAATGATCCATCCCCTGTCACCCATTCCCAGCTTCTGGAAACAGAGGCTAGAGACACCATCCCCGCCCAGCCTGCCTGTGACACTGGCAGATGAGGTGTTAGCTCTTACACAAGCTTTTATGTCTTAATTGAACATGGACAAACACACAGTGGAATCCGTCTGACTCACCTGTGTTAGTATTGTCAAAACAGGTATTAGGACTATAAGAACATGTTTAGACTTCATTAAATGCTTGATAGTTTCTGCCTGGGTTAATATCCGACTAGTTGCATTGTGAGCCTCTGTAAATCACCAGACAGGAGAGAGACTTTACCTAGGTGAAGTGCTGATTGACAACCGAATGCATTACACCCTGCCTGGCAGGAAAGGTCCATCCACACCAGAGAGACTATTATGGGACCTTAAAGACGACACAACACTGTTGTTGTGCTCTTGACTTCCCATTAGCTGAGCTGGCATCTCAGAGCACGTGGCAGGAAGGGGATGAGAAACCCCCATACAGAAGGAACTGATCTGTATGCTGCTTGGACTCGGGGCGGGGGCGGGGGGGGGAGTTTTTACGCATCAGCAAGAGATCCCCAGCTGCCTAGCCGGGGTTAGTCCTAAAGAAGATATAGAGCTTGCTTATTACAGAAGCTTCTATTACCTTTTGAAATCTAAGACTGCAACTCGTCTGCATCTATAGGATTACCTGCTTTAACTTTGTAAACAACTCTCCTTTCCTTTTAAATAAGTCTTAATACAGGTTATGACAAGACTGGCTACAAGTGTTGTCTTTGTTGGGAGATCTAAGATTCAATTGACCTAAGGAAGTGACTGGTCCTTTGGGACTTGCAGTAACCTGAACATTGCTGTGACTCGTGGGGTAAGGCAGTGGTTCTCAACCACGGGTCTGGGGTTGGGTAACCAGGGCTGGAGTGCAGGAGGGGTGTGGGATGCGGCAGGGG
The DNA here is from genome assembly GCF_020497125.1 of Mauremys mutica. Lineage (NCBI taxonomy): Eukaryota > Metazoa > Chordata > Testudines > Geoemydidae > Mauremys > Mauremys mutica. The sequence goes on from NW_025423259.1 coordinate 698,239, forward strand.
GCTCAGGGCAGGGAGCTGGGGTGTAGGAGGGGTGTGGGATGCGGCAGGGGGCTCAGGGCAGGGAGCTGAGGTGCAGGAGGGGTGTGGGATGCGGCAGGGGGCTCAGGGCAGGGAGCTGAGGTGCAGGAGGGGTGTGGGATGAGGCAGGGGGTTCAGGGCAGGGAGCTGGGGTGCAGGATGGGTGTGGGATGTGGCAGGGGGCTCAGGGAAGGGAGCTGGGGTTCAGGGGGGGTGTGGGATACGGCAGGGAGCTCAGGGAAGGGAGCTGGGGTGCAGGAGGGGTGTGGGATGTGGCAGGGGGCTCAGGGCAGGGGGTTGGGGTGCAGGGGTGTGGGATGCGGCAGGGAGCTCAGGCTGCCACCCATCTCCAGCACAGCAGCGCCCGCGCCCCAGGACCCGCCTTGTCTCCTCAGACAGAGGTGAGTGACGGAGGATGCACAAGGGGTCCGGTTCGGGCAGGGAGAGGGATAACAAAACACAGCCTCTGGGAGTCACCCCGCAGGAAGTGACGGTGACAGGCCTTGTGGTGGCAGTAAAGGGGGAGGGGAGGGAGTGGGAGCACCACCCTCAAAGGCAATGCTGGAGACCCAGTAAACTCTGAAGGGGACTGAGAGTCTCCCAGGGCCCCACAGCCTGATGGGATCTGTCCAAAGTCCCCCCCACTTCTTTTCTTTCATTCCTTTATATCCCCAACGTGGTGCCTGTGGATGCCACAGCGCCCGCCAGGGCGTCTAAGAGCACCTGCGTACTGGCCGGTGAACAGAAATTCAGCGGCATTTTGCTGGCAACGCCTCTGGGTGTGTGTCATGGGTCAGGAGAAGTCAGTGTCCAGTCCTGTGGGGCTGTGCTCCTGGCTCATACCTCCAGCACTCACTGCTGCCCCTCCCTTACCAGCTGCACTGTTCAGCCAGCCCCAGGCCTCAGGGAGGTCACTGCCCCCCCCCCACCCCAAACCTTCAAACAGGGACATGGTGCACCAGTGCCAATCAGAGTGCACTAGTGTAAATTCTGTCTGTACTAAGGGTTTGCACCAGTGCCTAAAACACCAGGGTGGCAGAGACCTTCAGTGCCCAGAACAGCAGTACGGTGGCACTAGAAATGGGATCTATTTCTAGCTCGGTCACAGACAGCCTGGGTGACCTTGGACACGTCAATGTTTCTCCTCCCAACTTTAGTTTCTTTACCCAGCTGCCCACTCACTGGGGTCTCCTCTCTCTCCAGAGTTGCTCACCACTACAGTCTGTGTGGGTGTCCCCAGAGCTAAGGCAGGTCAGCTCGGGAATAGTCTTACAAGGGGGGCTGGGGAGTCTCTTTCCCTGGAAGTTTTTAAGAACGAGTAGGACAAAGCTCTGTCGGAGATAATCTACATATACTTGGTCCTGCCCCGGCAGAGAGAGCTGGACTTGATGACATCTTGAGGTCCTATCTAGCCCTACATGTCTAGGATGTGATGAAATATATATATATATATATATATATATATATATATATATATATATATAAAAACACAACATACAGAGTAAAACCCACCACAACATAATGTCAGGTAATTCAGGGGGAAATAAAACACAACCTACACTCCACAGCATAAAATGACAATACAAAGGAAAAGAAAGCAACACGATGCAAACGACGACATCCTAGGACAAAAGCACACAATGGAAAATAGCTCAACTCAATCCAACACAGCACAGGCACCAAACAAGCGGAGGCAAAACAATGAACCATAAAACTGCTACACAACATGGTGCGATCACAGTTCCAAATGGCACCATGCAAATCAGCTCAGCGTAGAACAGGACACAGCACAAAAGAGAATTATTTCAATGTAGGCCTGGAAGGGATCTTGAGAGGGCGTCTACTCCAGCCCCCTGTTACGAGTCAGGACCAAGTATCCCTAGACATTCCCAGACTGGTGTATCTCTAACCTGGTCTTAAAAACCTCCAATGAAGGAAATTCCACAGCCTCCCTTGGAAGCCAATGCAAGGCAAGCACAGGCCAAAACAACGCTGCACACACACACGCTGGGCCTGGGGTTAAGGGGAGAGGCAAGAACTCAAACAATCTGGGTTCAGTTTCCAGTTTTGCCCCAAATTCTCCATGCAAACTTGTTCGACACCGGCGGCTGGCCCATCCCCGCTGACTTGGGCTCACACGGCTCAGGCTGTGGGGCTGTTTAATCGTGGTGTCCATGTTCCGGCTGGGGCTGCAGCTCAAGGTCTGGCACCCTCCCACCTCGCAGGGTCCTACAGCCTGGCCCCAGCACGAGCCCAGACATCTACACTGCAATTAAACAGCTCCTTCACCTGAGCCCGTGAGCCTGAGTCACCTGGCATGGGCCAGCTGGGGGTTTTAATGGCAGGGTAGAGATACCCTTGGTGTCTGTTCAGCACCTGTCACAATGGGGATCCTGATCTTGGTCAGTGTCTGTGCAGAGTCCTGCGCAACAGGGGCCTGACCTCAGTCGGTGTCTCTGCAACTCCCAGCATTACAGGATCCCTGATTTTGTTTGGGGTCGCTGCAGCAACTGGCAAAATGTGGGAGCAGGATCTGTCAGGGTCAGTGCAGTGGTGGGGTGTGATCTTCATTAGGGTCAGTGCAGTGCCAGACCCAACGGGGACACAGATCTCAGTCGAGGTCTCTGAAGTGCCCAGCACAATGGAGGAAGCGGTTTGGGTCACAGTCGTTCACTGCCTGGCACAAGGGGGGGGGGGGCGCGGGGCTGTGATCTCGCTCCCGGTCTCAGTTTTGCCTGGCACAATGTGGGGTCTGATCTTAGTTGGGGTCTCTGCAGCACCTGACAGAACAGGGCCACACTCAGTACGATAAGAGCCCTGATCTCAGTCACACACCTGGGGGGAAAGGGGTGAATCTCCCCGGATTTTACAGCCCGGGTGAGACACTGAGCGAGAAAAGGGGCAGAACTGGAGAGAATTTGTATCGGGGCGAGAGGCAAGTGGCACAAACAGGGACAAGATCCAATTAACTCCCCTCCCCCCTTCGCCCGCCCGCCCCTTCCCCCCCCCGCGTCCCACTGACCTTCCCCCCCCGCAACTCCGGCTTCTCCCCCCCCGCCCGACACCCCCCCCCCCCCCGGGACCCCCCCGCCGGGCTCCCCCCATGCCAGCGGGGGGGGGGGGGCGGATCCTGCTGCGGCTCCGAGGCTTCTCCCGGGTTCCCCGGGGCAGAGTCACGTGCCCGCCCCCCCAGCGCCCCCCCCCCCCGGGGTCTCTCACTCCCCGGGGGCTCCGGGCGGGGCTGGGGCGGGCAGAGCCCGGGGCTGCCCGGGGGGCGGGGCCCAGCTGGAGAAACCCCCCCCCGGCCGGGCCCCCCCGCACAGCGCCCCCCCCCCCCCCGGGGAGCAGCAGCGGCTCAGCCCGGGCCCGGCTCACGCGGAGGCAGCTTTGTTCTCCCGCCCCCAGCGGGGCTCGCACGGAGCATGCGCAGTAACAGCGGCAGGACCCCTCCCTTCCCCGTTGCAGCCTCTCCCGATTCCAGCGCGGGGGGAGGGGCGGTGTGAGGGCCCCCGGGGGGAGGATTTTACGGTTCCCCCCTCACACGGTTGAAGGGGCCGGAGGGGGGGGAGGGGCAGGTGTCTGTTCCCCGCGCCCCGCTCGGCTCTTACCGGTTCTGCCGCGCGGCCGGAGCCTCCCGCCGCGGCGGCCGGAAGTGACGTACCAAGCGGGGGAGGGGGGGAATGAGTCACGTGACTGGTCAGGTGTAACGACAGAAACAGCCCCCGCTCCGGATCCGCTACTTGGGCTGCACGGAGCATGCGCAGCCGCACGGAGCGGAGCATGCGCAGTAACCGCCGCTGTCGCCACTGCCCGCTCTCTGCCCTCACTGCTCCCGGCGCTTCGCTGCCCGCTCCTCGGGGGGGGTGAAAAGCCCCGGGGGGCAAATCGCAGCGGGGGGGAGGGGCTGCCAGGGGCTGAGCGGGGCAGAAATTCACTGGCCGGGGGGGGTCGAGCTGCTGCAGCGGGCGGCGGGGGAGGGGCTGGAGGGGAAATGGGGGGGGGAGCCGCTGCCAGACCCTGTGCGGGGACAAGCCCCCGTTTGGGGGGGGGGAGGGGGGAACAGGGGCCCCTCGGGCCGAGCCCCCCCCGCTGCGCGCGCAGATCTGGGGGGGTCGGGCAGGGGGGGGCACCGGCTGTCTCGGTTCTGCCGCGTGTCAGCCCGGGGGGGGCGGGTTCCCGGGGCTCCAGGCACCGCCCCCCCCCCCCGCTGTCCGAGCCCCGACCCCGCAGCGCCGCTCGGTCTGTGCCAGCGCTGCGGGGCGGCCCCTGCTCCGGCCGGGAGCCCGAGTGCGGGACACACCGGCCAGACCCCCCCCACCGCCCCCGGCTCTGCCTCCCGCCCTGGGACTGTGGGAAAGTGTCTGTGTCCGTGTGAAACCCCCGCAGCCCCTTCCCCTGCCACAGCGCCGGGCTGCCAACTCCCCCCCCAGCCCGCGTGTCCGCACCCCCCCTGCACCCCCATCCCCTGCCCCAGCTCAGAGCCTGCCCCCCTCACTCAACCTCCCCATAGCCTGCAACCCTCCCGCCCCCCAACTCCCTCCCAGAGCCCGTGTGTCTGCACCCCCCCTGCACCCCCATCCCCTGCCCCAGCTCAGAGCCTGCCCCCCTCACTCACCCTCCCCATAGCCTGCAACCCTCCTGCCCCCCAACTCCCCCCCCGAGCCCGTGTGTCCGCACCCCCCCTGCACCCCCATCCCCTGCCCCAGCTCAGAGCCTGCCCCCCTCACTCAACCTCCCCATAGCCTGCAACCCTCCCGCCCCCCAACTCCCTCCCCGAGCCCGCGTGTCCGCACCCCCCTGCACCCCCATCCCCTGCCCCAGCTCAGAGCCTGCCCCCCTCACTCAACCTCCCCATAGCCTGCACCCCTCCCACCCCCCAACTCCCTCCCAGAACCCACGTGTCCGCACCCCCCCTGCACCCCCACCCCTGCCCCAGCTCAGAGCCTGCACCCCTCACTCAACCTCCCCATAGCCTGCACCCCTCCCTCCCCCCAACTCCCTCCCCGAGCCCACGTGTCCGCACCCCCCCTGCACCCCCAGCCCCTGCCCCAGCTCAGAGCCTGCCCCCCTCACTCAACCTCCCCATAGCCTGCAACCCTCCCGCCCCCCAACTCCCTCCCAGAGCCTGCGTGTCCACACACCCCCTGCACCCCATCCCCTGCCCCAGCTCAGAGCCTGCCCCCCTCACTCAACCTCCCCATAGCCTGCAACCCTCCTGCCCCCCAACTCCCCCCGAGCCCGTGTGTCCGCACCCCCTCTGCACCCCCATCCCCTGCCCCAGCTCAGAGCCTGCACCCCTCACACAACCTCCCCATAGCCTGCAACCCTTCCACCCCCCCAACTCCATCCCAGAGCCTGCACCCCAAACAGGGCTGGATTAACCTTTTGTGGGCCCGGTGCTAAACATACTTGTGGGTCCCCATGGGGGAAATGGGGACATGGGGCAGAGGGGCAGAGTCCTCAGAGCGAGGGGTTGGCCGGGGGCAACGGGACATGGGTCATGGCACGGCAGGGACAGCCCCACTCCACCCAGCCCAGTACAAGGGCCCTGTTTACAAACTGGGAGCTGCCAGACCCACACTGTCCAGCCCAGCCCTGCACTGCCATCGTGCTTCTTCCCCTTGGGGGCGGGCTCATGCTGCACCATGCTACCCCCTGCCCAGCACCCCTCCGGCTCCCTACGCCCAGCGCCGCACCACCCAGAGACCCCCACAAACCCCCTGCCCGGCACCCCTCTGGCTCCCTACGCCCAGTGCCGCACCACCCAGAGACCCCCACAAACCCCCTGCCCGGCACCCCTCCGACTCCCTACGCCCAGCGCCGCACCACCCAGAGATCCCCACCAACCCCCTGCCCGGCACCCCTCCGACTCCCTACGCCCAGTGCCACACCACCCAGAGACCCCCACAAACCCCCTGCCCAGCGCCCCTCCGACTCCCTATGCCCAGAAAAAGAGAATCTGGCACATCAGAAAAAGGCAGGCTAATAAACAGGGACAAGTTTTTAAAGTACTTGTACACAAATGCCAGAAGTCTAAATAATAAGATGAGTGAACTAGAGTGCCTTGTGATAATGGAGGATATAGATATAATAGGCATCACAGAAACCTGGTGGACTGAGAGCAATCAATGGGACACAATTATTCCGGGGTACAAAATATATCGGAAAGACAGAACAGGTCGTGCAGGGGGAGGAGTGGCACTATATGTGAAAGAAAGTGTAGATTCAAATGAAGTAAAAATCTTAAGCTAATCCACATGTTCCATAGAGTCTCTATGGATAGAAATTTCATGCTCTAGTAAAAATATAACATTAGGGATCTATTAACGACCACCTGACCAGGACAGTAATAGTGATGATGAAATGCTAAGGGAAATTAGAGAGGCTATCAAAATTAAGAACCCAATAATAGTGGGGGATTTCAATTATCCCCATATTGACTGGGAACATTTCACTTCAGGACGAAATGCCGAGATAAAATTTCTCGATACTTTAAATGACTGCTTCATGGAGCAGCTGGTACGGGAACCCACAAGGGGAGAGGCAACTCTAGATTTAATCCTGAGTGGAGCGCAGGAGCTGGTCCAAGAGGTAACTATAGCAGGACCGCTTGGAAATAGTGACCATAATACAATAGCATTCAACATCCCTGTGGTGGGAAGAACACCTCAATTGATTGTTCACAGTCAACTGCCCAACACTGTGGCATTTAATTTAAAAAGGGGGAACTATACAAAAATGAGGGGGTTAGTTAAACAAAAGTTAAAAGGTACAGTGACTAAAGTGAAATCCCTGCAAGTTGCATGGGCCCTTTTTAAAGACACCATAATAGAGGCCCAACTTCAATGTATAACCCAAATTAAGAAACACAGTAAAAGAACTAAAAAAGAGCCACCGAGGCTTAACAACCATGTAAAAGAAGCAGTGAGAGATAAAAAGACTTCCTTTAAAAAGTGGAAGTCAAATCCTAGTGAGGCAAATAGAAAGGAGCACAAACACTGCCAACTTAAGTGCAAGAGTGTAATAAGAAAAGCCAAAGAGGAGTTTGAAGAACGGCTAGCCCAAAACTCCAAAGGTAATAACAAAATGTTTTTTTTAAGTACATCAGAAGCAGGAAGCCTGCTAAACAACCAGTGGGACCCCTTGACGATCGAAATACAAAAGGAGCGTTTAAAGACGATATAGTCATTGCGGAAAAACTAAATGGATTCTTTGCTTCAGTCTTCATGGCTGAGGATGTTAGGGAGATTCCCATACCTGAGCTGGCTTTTGTAGGTGACAAATCTGAGGAACTGTCACAGATTGAAGTATCACTACAGGAGGTTTTGGAATTAATTGATAAACTCAACATTAACAAGTCACCGGGACCAGATGGCATTCACCCAAGAGTTCTGAAAGAACTCAAATGTGAAGTTGCGGAACTATTAACTAAGGTTTGTAACCTGTCCTTTCAATCCGCTTCGGTACCCAGTGACTGGAAGTTAGCTAATGTAATGCCAATATTTAAAAAGGGCTCTAGGGATGACCCCGGCAATTACAGACCGGTAAGTCTAACGTTGGTACCGGGCAAATTAGTCGAAACAATAGTTAAGAATAAAATTGTCAGACACATAGAAAAACAAACTGTTGAGCAATAGTCAACATGGTTTCTGTAAAGGAAAATCGTGTCTTACTAATCTATTAGAGTTCTTTGAAAGGGTCAACAAACATGTGGACAAGGGGGATCCGGTGGACATAGGGTACTTAGATTTCCAGAAAGCCTTTGACAAGGTCCCTCACCAAAGGCTCTTACGTAAATTAAGCTGTCATGGGATAAAAGGGAAGGTCCTTTCATGAATTGAGAACTGGTTAAAGGACAGGGAACAAAGGGTAGGAATTAATGGTAAATTCTCAGAATGGAGAGGGGTAACTAGTGGTGTTCCCCAAGGGTCAGTCCTAGGACCAATCCAATTCAATTTATTCATAAATGATCTGGAGAAAGGGGTTAACAGTGAGGTGGCAAAGTTTGCAGATGGTACTAAACTGCTCAAGATAGTTAAGACCAAAGCAGATTGTGAAGAACTTCAACAAGATCTCACAAAACTAAGTGATTGGGCAACTAAATGGCAAATGAAATGTAATGTGGATAAATGTAAAGGAATGCACATTGGAAAAAATAACCCCAACTATACATACAATATGATGGGGGCTAATTTAGCTACAACGAGTCAGGAAAAAGATCTCGGAGTCATCGTGGATAGTTCTCTGAAGATGTTCATGCAGTGTGCAGAGGCAGTCAAAAAAGCAAACAGGATGTTAGGAATCATTAAAAAGGGGATAGAGAATAAGACTGAGAATATATTATTGCCCTTATATAAATCCATGGTACGCCCACATCTCGAATACTGTGTACAGATGTGGTCTCCTCACCTCAAAAAAGATATTCTAGCACTAGAAAAGGTTCAGAAAAGGGCAACTAAAATGATTAGGGGTTTGGAGAGGGTCTCATACGAGGAAAGATTAAAGACAGGGGTGAGCTGGAGCCGGTTCGCACCGGTTCGCGCGAACCCGTTGTTAAATTTAGAAGCGGTTTTAGAACCGCTTGTTAACTAGCTTCCCTGTGAGGGAAGCTTTGATGGGCTCTGCCTGGGAAGCCTGTAATTCCTCCTCCCGGCCGCCGGGGGGCGCTGCGCTGTGCTGCGAGAGCCATGTGAGCTGCCTCCTGGCCCTGTTGCTGCTCCTGCTGCTCGGAGCTCTGGCCCTGGGGCTCCTGCTGCTGCCTGGTGAGTCCCCGGCTGCATCCTGCCGTTCCCAGCCCCCCGCCCGTGTGAGTGTCTGCGCCCCTCCCCCGCCTTCCCTGCCCCCAGCCACCCCCTGCCCCACCCCCTGCCCCCAGCCACCCCCTGCCCCACCCCCTGCCCGCAGCTACCCGCAGCCAGCCCCTGCCCCCAGCCACCCCCTATCCCCAGCCACCCCCTGCCCACAGCCACCCCCTATCCCCAGCCACCCCCAGCCAGCCCCTGCCCACAGCCACCCCCCCCGTGTGAGTGTCTGCGCCCCTCCCCCGCCTTCCCTGCCCCCAGCCACCTCCTGCCCACAGCTACCCGCAGCCACCCCCTGCCCCACCCCCTGCCCCCAGCCACCCCCTGCCTGCAGCCACCCCCTGCCCCACCCCCTGCCCCCAGCCAGCCCCTGCCCACAGCCGCCCCCAGCCACCCCCTGCCCCCAGCCAGCCCCTGCCCCCAGCCAGCCCCAGCCAGCCCCTGCCCCCAGCCGCCCCCTGCCCCCAGCTGCCCTCAGCCACCCCCTGCCCCCAGCCAGCCCCTGCCCCCAGCCACCCCCTGCCCCACCCCCTGCCCGCAGCCAGCCCCCTGCCCGCAACTTCCCTCAGCCAGCCCCTGCCCCCAGCCACCCCCTGCCCCACCCCCTGCCCCCAGCCAGCCCCTGCCCACAGCCAGCCCCTGCCCACAGCCGCCCCCAGCCAGCCCCAGCCAGCCCCTGCCCCACCCCCTGCCCGCAGCCAGCCCCCTGCCCGCAGCTACCCGCAGCCAGCCCCTGCCCCCAACCAGTCCCTGCCCCCAGCCACCCCCAGCCAGCCCCTGCCCCCAGCCGCCCCCTGCCCCACCCCCTGCCGCAGCCAGCCCCCTGCCCGCAGCCACCCGCAGCCAGCCCCTGCCCACAGCCGCCCTCTGCCCGCAGCCAGCCCTTGCCCACAGCCGCCCTCTGCCCCCAGCCAGCCCCTGCCCACAGCCAGCCCCCTGCCCCACCCCCTGCCCACAGCCACCCCCAGCCACCCCCTGCCCACAGCCACCCACCTGCCCGCAGCCAGCCCCTGACCACAGCCGCCCCCTGCCCCACCCCCTGCCCACAGCCACCCACAGCCACTCCCTGCCCCCAGCCACCCCCTCTTTTCAGCTTGGAAAAGAGAAGACTAAGGGGGGATATGATAGAGGTCTATAAAATCATGAGTGATGTTGAGAAAGTGGATAAGGAAAAGTTATTTTCTTGTTCCCATAATACAAGAACTAGGGGTCACCAAATGAAATTAATAGGCAGCAGGTTTAAAACAAATAAAAGGAAGTTCTTCTTCACGCAGCGCACAGTCAACTTGTGGAACTCCTTGCCTGAAGAGGTTGTGAAGGCTAGGACTATAACAGGGTTTAAAAGAAAACTGGATAAATTCATGGAGGTTAAGTCCATTAATGGCTATTAGCCAGGATGGGTAAGGAATGGTGTCCCTAGCCTCTGTTTGTCAGAGGATGGAGATGGATGGCAGGGGAGAGATCACTTGATCATTATCTGTTAGGTTCACTCCCTGGGCTGCTTCTGCTCTACAACTCCAGGGAAACATCAGACGCTGCTCCCAATGCTACACTCAGTTTTTCAGAAATTAGTCGACTTTATGGCCAGAAGAGACCATTAGAGCATCTAATCTGACCCTCTGCATATCACAGGCCTCCTGTATGACACAATAGCTACTTTTTGAAGCTAACACATTCCAGAAAGGCATCTAGTCTTCATTAAATAACATCAGGAGATGGAGAATCCACCACTTTCCTTGGTAGCTTGTTCCTGTGGTGAATCATCCTCGCTGTTGAACATTTGTGCCTTATTTGTAATATGAATTTGTCTCTTTTCACCTTCCAGCCATTGGGGCTTGTTATGCCTTTCTCTGCTCGATTAAAGACCCCTTTAATACCCAATCTTTTCTCTCCCTGAAGGCGCTTCAACACTTCAGTGAAGTCACCTTTCAATCTTCTTTTGATCAGCTAAACAGGTTGAGCTCTTTCAATAGCTCCCTAGAAGGCATTTTTCTCCAGCCCTCAGAACATTTGGTGGCTCTTTGCTGCCCCAGCAGAGCAGTTTGCAGGGACCACTGGAGTGGTTCATGAACAGAACATAAGAAAGGCCGTACCGGGTCAGACCAAAGGTCCATCTAGACCAGTATCTGCCTACCGACAGTGGCCAATGCCAGGTGACCCAGAGGGAGTGAACCTAACAGGCAATGATCAAGTGATCTCTCTCCTGCCATCTATCTCCATCCTCTGATGAACAGAGGCAAGGGACACCATTCTTACTCATCCTGGCTAATAGCCATTTATGGACTTAGCCACCATGAATTTATCCAGTTCCCTTTTAAACATTGTTATAGTCCTAGCCTTCACAACCTCCTCAGGAAATGAGTTCCACAAGTTGACTGTGCGCTGCGTGGAGAAGAACTTCCTTTTAAACAAATAAGTGGGTTTTAGCCCACAAAAGCTTATGCTCAAATAAATTTGTTAGTCTCTAAGGTGCTACAAGGACTCCTTATTCTTTTTGCAGATAAATTAATGATCACACTGGTCCCTTCTGACCTTAAAGGCTCTGAGTCTAACAGGGAGAGGGAAGTAAAGGAAAAAAACATCAACCGAACATTGTAATACCAGGATGGCTCCACCTGCTCACTCTATAGTCCCGCCCCTTTCTTCCTCCACTGGGTGTTTAATGACCTGCAGGACATTGATTCTCTCCTTCCATTGATAAACTGATACAATGTGACTGAAATTAAACCAATTCCCACCTCAGAAAATGTCACCTCACAGCATTGGCTGGGAATCGAACGCAAGTCAACTGCTTAGAAGGCAGCTATGCTCACCACTCTACCACCAACGCAGCTGGCAAAAGTACCGCTTATGCTTGCCCAATGAGGCTAGACCAGAATTGAGGCGTTTTCCTACCTGTTAAAATGCACTTGATTCTCATCACTAAACAAACACCTCCATCTTCACCTGGGTTTGAACCATCAGCCTTTCCATTAGCCACCAATGTTATTAATCACAGACACAGGTAACTGCCTACTTCCCACCTACAGGGGTACAATTGGCTAGTGAGGGAGGCGCACTGCTGGGGTTATGAGTTCAGGCCTGACCCAGAGCATCAGTTTTCATTAGCCATGGAGCTTCCCCGACTTGCTTTGTCTCAGTCACATGGAAAGTGCCATACGAGGGTGATGAGAGTAAATTCTAAACTCTGAAATGTGGAGGTTGGCCCAGAGATTGGGATAAGGGGTTTGAAGAGAAAAAGCTCTAAGAATATAAAACCAGACAGTCTCCAGGGGCAGGTTTGGTACCTAGGTACAGGGAGCCATTGGGGTGGGGGTTCACTTCCTCTGTTCAATGTCCTGAGAGGTATTTGAAGGTGAAGATAACGCCATGCCTAACAGGTGACTGGCACGTCCTGGGTTAAAGAAAGGAAGGGACTTGGGTTAATAGTCTGAAGATTTGCGTTACCGTCACTGTCTGACCCCCCTTCAGTGTGGAGCAGGTGTGTACATTGCTGAGTGGAGCGCACAGACTCCTGGAGAGCAGGGGCAGCTGTTTCCATGGCAGAGAGCCTGGCACTCAGGAGACTTTCTACACTTGCTGTTTTGAAGCAATTCAATAAAATAACGGTGGAGCTACAATGTCCGGTCCAAAATTTCAGCTCCCCGCTGCAAAAACGCTATTTTAGGATCTAAACAGGAGGCTTCCAGCGCTAGGACACCTGAGCAGAAAGCTGGGGGGAGGGGGGTAACAGCTGCTGACTCTGAGGGTCCTGGGCTAAATCCACTTGCAGGTGGAAGTGTTTTGATTTATTTGATTTATAATGAGCACCAGCTACCAGCAGAGAAGCCCTGCAAGCTGCTGCCACTGGGAAAGGGCAGGGGAGAGGGAGCAAGAGGAGAAAGGTAGACATATTGGAGACGAGGAATTGCGGGGAGAAGAAGGAGAGAACAGAGAGACAATAAATGATTGAAGCAGAACAGGTGTCCCAACTCCATCAGGCTCATCACAGGTGTTCACAGAGACAGGTAGTTGCGGGTTTTCCAGTGTCAAGTCTGAACTTTGATTCTAACAATGTGCGTTGAAATATCAAGGGGATCTCCACATACCTGAGCTCTTCCCTCTCCCCTTTTTTGTATTAATTTTTATTTTGACGTGTTTGGCTTAACCGTGATCGTCTCTTTCCCCACCTGTATTGCAATTTGGGGGTTATGTTTATTGTGCCTCCCTTTTGTTCATGTCATTATAATTGTAACAGTAAAGGAATCTGCAGGAGCAAAAACTGACTCAAAACTTCATGCAGGAACATCCTACAAACAGCTCACACAGCTGGAATCATAACACGCAAGGCCAGGGGATGGGAGATGCAGGTTTCCAAGGGTTCTGTTTTTCTCAGATGACACATTCCAGCCCCTTGTGTGCCTCCATCCTGTATGACCTGCTGGACTTTGACACATTTATTGCCTCATTCTTTGGATGTGATTGTAACACAATGTGACTGAAATTAAACCACTTCCAGACGAGGAAACAACAGAAGAGAAAAGCCATTATCGCATTGGCTGGGAATCAAACCCAGATCAACTGCTTGGACGGCACCTACGCACACCACTATACCCCCAATGCATCTGGCAGGAGTAGCTTTCCTGCAGGCTCTGTGTGCTGGCAATGGGGTGACACATGACCACAGAGTTAGTGAGCAGGGTGGATGGGCTGGAAGCTGCCTGACAGCTGGGAGCAGAGTTACCATCCCAGAGTGACTGAAAGGGGGCAAAGGTGAAAACAGATCTCATTGGGAGCTGGCCCCACACCAGCCCCGCCCCTAGGAGAGGGGAACTGAAGCTCAACTTCAATCACAGAAAAATCTTCCCTGAGAAGGAAGGGGACAGCTTGTTTTAAAGACCAGGTTTGTGTTTGTTCCTGCTACATACGGAGGGGCTGGGTAGTCCTGATTCCAGCCTCCAGACTCTGGGAGGATAAGGAACAAATTCAGGCTGCCAGTGACCTGCAGGAGGGAGATGATCTTTTGACAGTGACGGACGCCTGGTCCTAAAGGCCTTTGTCTGCCCCCTTCCAGTGACTGTTTGGCACAGGAATGCAGCCCCCACTCCTGGGTCTCTCCTGGGGAAATACTGTTTCTGTGCAAAACACCAAAGCTTTTAACAGAAAGGAAGAAAAGGAAATGGCCACATGATGGGACTAGCACATAAGGAATGAAACACAAGATCCTTCTCCCATGTGCATTGACTTTTAACCTTGTTTGTGGTGGTGTTGTATCCATGTTGGTCCCAGGGGTCCTCTGGGGCGCCGGGCATTGGCCACTTTCGGGAGAGTGGGCTAGATGAACTGGTCTGACTCAGTGTGGCTGTTCTTATGTTCTAACTGCTGGTTATGGAGGAGACGACCTTCCAGGCTACACAGAACTGAAGGGTGCTGGGTTAGCTCCACAGCTTGTCTCTTTCACCAACAGAGGTTGGTCCTCTGCAAGCTCTTACCCTCACCCGCCTTGTCTCTCTTGGACTCTGAAAAGTGTTTTCTCTCCAGTCCCCTTGGAGAGACGTTAAGTTTCCCTTTGGGCAGCTATCAGGCTGAAGCAATTGTATTGACTGTGACACTAGAATTGAAGATTTAATATTATAAATAAATGAGTCTAAACCTGAGGTTCTGGTTTTCACATTGGTTTTTCTAACTCAGTTCCCAATGCTCTTCTAGAAAGGCCTCCAGGCTGCCTGCCCAGCCCAGCAAAAGTGGCCAGGAGAAAGCCCACACTGCTGCTCTTTCAGGTACTTGAAGGCTGCTATCAAACCCCCCTCACTCCGTCAGTCCCCAGGCTGTGGCAGTGCATAGGATTCTTCCATCCTAAGTGCAGGACTCTGCACTTCTCCTTGTTGAACCTCCTCAGATTTCTTTTGGCCCAACCCTCCAATTTGTCTAGGTCGCTCTGGACCCAAACCCTGTCCTCCAGCGCTTGGATTCTTTACATGCTTTCACAGAGCGAAGAGCACATGTTCCATGATTTCATAGGGCAGAGTTTTGTGCTATTGGGAGCTTTCCCTGTGTGGATTTGACAGGTGGATCAACACAGAGACACATTGTGACTCATCTCAGGGTGCTGAGGACTGTGAGTCTCCTTGTTGCCACCTGCCACAAGGAAGAGGGAGTTTTGCATTTGGCAGCTGGATGTTAGTGACCAAACTCACCAGCCTGCTGGAACTCAAGGACCCTCCTCTGAGCTACAGCAGCCACCTTAACCCTTGAGTTCCTTCAACGTGTCCCCCTCTGGGGTCCAGCCCGAATCACCAGATACCTGGTGAAATCCCAGATCCTCTCTTCCCCAAGTATCCCAGGTTACTAGTTTTACTGTGGATCATTGCTACTGTATCTCACACAGCACCTGAGTACAGTTATCGAACAAGCAAAAAATTTATTTAACAACGGATAGAGATTTAAACAAACAAACGTGAGTGATGGAAACCAACTGTTACCAACTAAACAAAGGCAGAAAGTGATAGAATAGAAAGGCCAGCACAAAAAACAGAGAGAGGAACAATAAGATACTAAAAGGACAATGGTTGGAACTCTCCATTTCTCTCAGTCTTTGGATTGATGGGTAATAGAGCTGTAGCAACAGTTGAGGAACCAGGGTAAATTAAATCTAAGGTTTGAGCTGCTAATGAAGCATTTTCCACACTCACGGCATTCCTAGGGGCTCTCTCCTCCATGGATTGTTTGATGCCTAATAAGGTGCGAACTGCGATTGAAGGTTTTCCTACACTCACTGCATTCATAGGGCCTGTCCCCTGTGTGGATTCTCTGATGTACAGAAAGGGCTGAGCTGTGAGAGAAGGCTTTTCCACACTCACTGCATGTATTTTTTCTCTTTTGCCTGAGGATATCCTGCTGTGTTGTGGTTTCCATGAGGATCTTCTGAGTTCCCCAAGAAGAAATAAATTTATCCACTTTCTTCCCTGTCTGGTTTCCTTGATCTGTTTCTGGTCTGTGCTGAATCTCCCAGGATTTTCCCTGCTCATGACTCCTGGACACATTCCTTTTCGATCTTTGCGATAATGCTCTGTTTTTACCCACTGGCTCAACATTTTCAGGCTGAGAATTCTGCTCCCCTTTCTCACATGCCATTGCATCACCTGCTGTGACAGAGACAGAAACCTCAAACAGGGATGGAAAGGGGAAGACCAAAGAAAAACAAGTGCTGAAGACAGGTCAAATAAAAATCAGGAGCTGAACTCCCCCAAACTCTTCCCCCAAATAGGAGAGAGGAGGGGGATGAATTCAGCCTTCACATCCCATCCAAATACGCAGGGGGAAGGGAGGAAGCTACTGCCTGGTGTCTGCTAGGATCTATAGGAAGCCATGAACTATATTTACCCTGAGGATACGACCCCTGCTAGGGATAATAATGAACTGAGAGACCTCCCCAAGGGCTTTGTAGGGCATCCCAGATGTTTCCTTCAGCCACTTACAGATTCTGGGTGGTTTAATGTTTCCTCACCTGTGCAGGAAGATCTCAGGATCTCTCTTTCCTCTGAACCCTGGAGGTCTGGGACCCATGGCTCTTCCCCTTGTTCCAGCTGGGAGATCACATCACATTGGAAAACTAGAAACCCTGCTCAGATGAAAGAAAACAAAGGAGTTTAGTTGATTTCATAAGACTTGGTCATAAAAAAACATTCCATTAATTTAACTTCAGTGCTTAGTGTGACCTGGTGGGCCAGGGGCAGTTCTCACTGAAATGCCAAAGTTAGGGCAGGCTGAAAAAGGGAGAGCAGATGCTCCCAGAACTGCTGGTTAACACTGAAGTTAAACTCACTGACCAGTCATCAACTGTGCTTCTGATCCCCCACACGGGTAATCGAGAAGCTGAAAAAAGAAATCACACGGCCCCCTTTATTCCATCCCAGTTCTCTGACTCCTAATCAGCAGCGAGGTCCAGTACAGTGAGAGGTTATTTAAAAACTCTGCTCACATAAACAAAGTGTTCCTCTGACCCCAAAGGGTCAGCCACATCACCAGGTCAGTATAGGTTTGGATATTACCCAAAATTCCATCCTTCCAGCCAATCCTTTAACATCTAAACTAAAGGTTTAAACGAAAGAAAGACAGAAAGAAGTTAAATGGAAAAGCAGTCAGATACATTCCAAAATGGATATATCAGGTTCTTAGCAGTATTGGTGAGTTGCTGGCTTGAAAGTCTGTCTGGAACACATCCACAGATTGGATGGGTCATTCAGTCCTTTGTTCCAGGGTTCAGTTTGTAGAGAAGTTGCTCCAGAGGTAGGAAGGGGGATTGAAGACAGAATGGAGATAATGCAGCTGCCCTTTACATTCCTTTTGCCATGTGGCCTGTACTTCCTGTGTCCCAAACACAAGCTTCACAGCACATGGCATGGAAAAGCCTTGAAGTTCTCATTACACAGGCATGTCTTGCTGACTCAATAGGTGTATCCCCTTGGTCCTTTCCATGGGCTCATTGTACAGCTGATGACTCTCAATGGGCCATCAAACAGGCTAGGCAGTATTGATGCCAATATGTCTGGGGGTGTCACCCAGAAACACTGCACAAGTCTGGAAATACAGATATACCCTACATATCTATAACTCACAATACAAAGGTGATACAAACATAGAAACAAAATTATTATATTATTATTATTGGCAAATCATAACATTTTCACTGACACCTTACATGGCATATCTAGCATGATTGATTGCAATTTTATCAGATTATATTATTATTTTATTATTAATACCAAAGAGTCTCACAATTCCATACAGTGTCACACTTGGTAAACCAGTGAATTCTCAGGACCAGTTCCCCAGGTCCTTGAAGATGCTAAACACTGTGCTTATGAGGGACTGAAATACCCACATATCTGCTGGGAACACACACACAGACACTGTGTCAGTCTATGCCCCTGTGTTCACTCTTCTAGAAAATTGTGATCAATTTTGTACACAGTATGGCTTGTGAGGTATCATTTTAAAACACATAACCTACTGAATATTATCCTCCTGTTAAAATGTGTAGTAACACTGTATGTAAAGTTATGAGATTTTACAGTAGGATATTACTGAAAAAGTCACAATTCTGAGGAACACCCACAGAGCAGTTCCTCAGAGACAGCAAGGCAAACAGCTGGTCAAACAGCCATTCTCCTTCAGGGGGAAGGTGTGAAGACATTTACATTCCATCGCAATCCAGACCAGTGAGGAGTTGTGTCATCTGTAATCCTGGCTGAGATTCAGTGTTCTGCTGCTGGAGCTACCCGGTCTGGATACCCCCAGTCAGCATTCAAGGCCGCACCGAGTGACTGTGTGATAAGTAACCCTGGACCGGCAGCTCTGACTCCAGCCGCCTGCTTGTTACATACCAAGCCCATTCTGGTTTGGGTAGAGAAGGCTCAGGGTTTGAGAGAAGGCCGGGGGTAGAAAGCTTCTATTCATTATGCTGGACCTAACCCCCAGTTTTACTTGAATAAAGAGGAGATATTTGGCACTGTGTGATACTGCTCCTGTACTCTGTTCCCAAAGTGTTCTGCAGCTTGGGAGGGTCTCTGGTAGTGTGTGTGTGTCACTGGCATATTGGGGTGATGCTGAAACACGACAGAGTAGAGGTGGCATTATGGGGGTGGCATGAACCTTCACTCTTCATTTCCCCTTTCAAGAACAGAGGGGACAGGAATCCTTACCCAGCGAGGTCACAGTCTCATAGTTCTGCTGCATGACATCCCAGTAGAGAGCTCTCTGAACGGGCTCCAGCAGAGCCCCCTCTTCCCTGGTGAAGTACACAGCCACTTCCTTAAAGGTCACCGGCTCCTGAAAGAGCAAGAGTCCAACACTCAGTACCTGCTGCCTCACTCACAACCCCCCTATTCACGGAACAGCAGCACCAGGTAAATGGAAGCTCCGGGAGGCACATGTTAACAGAGTCCCACCTCACCTAGCTTAGAGCAGCCAGGCGGCATCAGAGGGTAGAAAGAGAGAACCTTTGTGTCTCCCAGCTGACAGATGGAGGCAGGATCTTGTCATTTATCACATACCTACTAGCCAGAGCTTGATATAGTAGATGGGGCTGTCTCTGGACCCTACTGGTGTCTCCCTGGTAGGAATCCCAACACTCTCCAAATAAAATATATAGAAGAAAGGGGAAGTCAATAGTAAAGAATAGAAGTTAGAAGGTCAGATTTGTAGAAAACTGGTAAAGAAAGCTATCAGAAATCAATGACAATAAGAAGGAAGATTTTAAAAGTATATTAATTGCAAACTTAATCCTAACAATGGTACTTTACTAATAGAAATGGCAGAATTATCAAAATAATGCAGAAGAGGTAAAAGTCCTCAATAAATATTTCTCTCCTGGATTTGGAGAAAAACAGATGATGTACTCGTATCATAAGATGTTGATGGCGACACTCTTCCCATTCCAACAAGAAGTCATGAGGACAGTAGCTATTAAAGTCAGATATGTTTAAATCAGCGGGTCCAGATAATTTGTATCCAAGACTTTCTAAAAGACCTGAAGTCTGACATCTATATTCATCAAGAGAATGGAGGAGCCAATACTGGATTTCATTCATTAATAAAGAATCAAAGAAGGGTAATATGATTAGTGCCCACTAACAAAGGTTTAGAGAAAATAGAGCCTATCAAACTAACGGGATATCCTTATTGGATGAGATCAAAAGTTTGGTTGCAGCTAATAGTATTGATGTAATTTACCTAAACTTCTGTAAGGGATATGACTTGATCAGCACAATATTTTTACTAAAAAAACTAGAATGATACAAAATAAACATGGCAAACATTAAATAGATTAAAAACTGTGATAGTAAATGGGGAGCCAGGGTCGAGTGGATTTCTTTCTAGCAGGTTCCTGCAGGGATTGGTTCTTGGCCCTGTGCTATTTAACATTCTTATCCATGACCTAAAAGAGTGTATAAAATCATCACTTATAAAGTTTGCAGTTGCCACAACGATTGGGTTGTGAGTAGAATGAAGTGTGAGTAGATTCAGGCTCCATCACTGGGAGTCTGGGAAGTTGTCCCAGCCCTGGCTGGAGGGTTATTTCCTGTTCCACAAAGAGGGGAAGTTCCATTCCCAACTCCTGTGCCTTGAAATTAGGCCCTATCTGACACTACACCCCCATATTCATCATAGTGGTACGGTTATAATATGATTAGGACATAATTATGATGTATTTTGTACAAGATGCATTATGTGTGGTGTCACTGGAAAAGTTATGATTTGCTGAATATGATTATCCTATTTGTGTGCACATATCACGTTCGTATCTGAAGTTATGGATATTGACTCTGTATCTGTATTTCAAATGTGCTTACTCTGGGTAACACCCACAACGAGCCTTTCAGGTACAACAATGAAGAAGCCAGACAGTGCTGATGGCTCATCAACAGACAATGGACTGTGGAAGATCTTAGCCTTCCTCTGAATGTTGCACCCAGCCTATTAGTCATGGATACTGTGACGCAGCAGGGCCTGTGACCAGACCACATGACACTAAACTCCATTTTAGTACCTGTATTTTTCCACAAACTGGACTGGGAACTGAGTTTGGAACAAAGGGGTCACGCCATATGGAAAAGCTACATAAGGTGGGGTGTGACGTTATCTCTTGGTCTCATTCCCCACACAAGAGAACTCCTGGAAACACCTGAGAAAAAAAAACTGAAGTGGGGGAAGTGCTGCTCCCAGGATAAAGGGATTTCTAGCTTGTGTATGGAAACTTGGTGGACTGCTTGTATCAATTAGTCAGGGTGAGAAACTGCTAATTCAAATTCTATCCAGATAGTATATTAGGCGTAGTTTGAGTTTTGGTTATTTGCTAAATAATCTGCTTTGATCTGTTTGTTATCACTTATAATCACTTAATCTGTCTTTCTGCAGCTAATAAACTTGTTTTATGCTTTATCTTAACCAGCGTATTTTGAGTGAAGTGTCTGGGGAAAATCTCAGCTTGGTTAGCACAAGCTCGCTGTGCACATCTGTCCCAGATCGAGGGGAAGGGGAACTATATTAATGAGCTGACATTACAGAGATCCCTGTGCACTATAAGATGGTATAATTCTGAATGTATCCTACAGCAAGTGTGCAAGGCTGGGGAGCTGAGAAATTGGCTGTTGTCGTCTATCTGTCCTTGAGTGGCTCAGGTAAAGCACTCAGGTAGCTTAGTTGGGTGTATGGTGTCACCTGCTGTCCCGTTGGGTGATAACAGGCCCTGGAGAGGCTGGCTGAATCTCCAGCAAATCAGTGTGAGAAGGGCCAGCCCAGCTTGAGGGTTAGAGGGCACAGCGGTTCCCAGAAGCCCCCCAGACTGCCCCCTGCGGGTGACAACCCATCACACCCTAAACTACACTAGTGTCAGCAGGTTTGTCACATCCTGTCCCCTCCCTTTCTCCACCCGAGATGTTTCCTGCCTCCCACCACCTCCAGCAGCTCCTACCCTCCTATGCACGTACTGCTCCTCTCCCTCCAAGCAGAACCCACCACCAGCTCCCTGGTAATCCCTTACCTGAACCAGCTCCATTGCAGCCATTTCGTCCACCGTAACCCCTAGGTCCTTTTCTGCAGAACTGCTGCCCAGCCATTCGGTCCCTAGTCTGTAGCAGTGAATGGGATTCTTCCGTCCTAAGTGCAGGACTCTGCATTTGTCCTTGTTGAACCTCATCAGGTTTCTTTTGGCCCAGTCCTCTAATTTGTCTAGGTCCCTCTGTATCCTATCCTTACCCTCCAGCGTATCTATCACTCCTCCCAGTTTAGTGTCATCTGCAAACTTGCTGAGGGTGCAGTCCACGCCATCCTCCTAATCATTAATGAAGATATTGAACAAAACCGGCCCCAGCACCGACCCTTGGGGCACTCCACTTGTTACCGGCTGCCAACTAGACCTGGAGCCGTTGATCACTACCCATTGAGCCCGACGATCTAGCCAGGTTTCTATCCACCTTATAGTCCATTCATCCAGCCCATACTTCTTTAACTTACTGGCAAGAATACTGTGGGAGACTGTATCAAAAGCTTTTCTAAAGTCAAGGAATAACACATCCACTGCTTTCCCCTCATCCACAGAGCCAGTTATCTCCTCGTAGAAGGCAATTAGGTTAGTCAGGCATGACTTGCCCTTGGTGAATCCATGCTGACTGTTCCTGATCACTTTCCTCTCCTCTAAGTGCTTCAGAATTGATTCCTTGAGGACCTGCTCCATGATTTTTCCAGGGACTGAGGTGAGGCTGACTGACCTGTAGTTCCCCGGATCCTCCTTCTTCCCTTTTTTAAAGATGGGCACTACAGTAGCCTTTTTCCAGTCATCCAGGACCTCCCCCAATCGCCATGAGTTTATAAGATAATGGCCAATGGCTCTGCAATCACATCCGCCAACTCCTTTAGCACCCTCAGATGCAGCGCATCCGGCCCCATGGACTTGTGCTCGTCCAGTTTTTCCAAACAGTCCTGAACCACTTCTTTCTCCACAGAGGGCTGGTCACCTTCTCCCCATGCTGTGCTGCCCAGTGCAGCAGTCTAGGAGATGACCTTGTTTTTGAAGACAGAGGCAAAAAAAAGCATTGAGTACATTAGCTTTTTCCACATCCTCTGTCCACTAAGTTACCTCCCTCATTCAGTAAGGGGCCCACACTTTCCTTGACTTTCTTCATGTTGCTAACATACCTGAAGAAACCCTTTTTGTTACTCTTAACATCTCTTGCTAGATGGAACTCCAAGTGTGATTTGGCCTTCCTGATTTCACTCGTTCATGCCTGAGCAATATTTTTATACTCCTCCCTGGTCATTTGTCCAATCTTCCACTTCTTGTGAGCTTCTTTTTTGTGTTTAAGATCAGCAAGGATTTCACTGTTAAGCCAAGCTTGTCGCCTGCCATATTTACTATTCTTTCTACACATCGGGATTTTTTTTCCTGCAACCTCAATAAGGATTTTTTAATCCTTTAGAGGATTGGAACTGATTTCAGTGAAGGCACGTTTGTTAGGTTTTTATGCATTTGCACAGGAAAACATTGAGTGTTTCTGTTCATTTCAGGGATCCCTATTCAGTGGAACTCCTGAACATAATGGAAATGCCATTATTTTTGTTGAAGGAAGAGGTTTGTAAGGGGGCACTTGGATTTGAACCAAGGACCATTTGAACTGCAGTCAAACACTCTACCACTGAGCTATACCCCCATGACTGCTGTGTAGATAAGTCAGAGATCTTAAAGATTTTGAAGGACAGGCCCTGCCTCAGGGATCTCCTGTTCTGTTCCCAGACCACAGTGCTTTTAAAAATGGGGTTTGATTAAACTTATAGATCCATGTAAACACCACAGCTTGCACACCCACCCCCATAGCTTCCCCCAGTGACATAGCTACCACCTCTCGGGGGGATGGATTAACTACACGGACGGGACAGCTCTCTCCCCTCCGCTTAGAGCATCTTCATTATTTATGAATAGGTGGGAAATAACCTCCTGAATGGACAGTAACCAATTTAGCAAATATTGCTGGGTCTGCATTCAATATGGGTACCTGGTCGTATTGGCTGGATTAGTAGGAGCATTGCCGGCAGATCGAGGGAAGGGATTATTCCCCTCTATTTGGCACTGGGGAGGCCACATCTGGAGCATTGCGTCCAGCTTTCGCCCCCCCCCTACAGAAACAAATTGGAGAGAGTCTAGGGGAGGGCAACAAAAATGATTAGGGGGCAGGGGACTGACGAGGAGAGGCTGAGGGCAGGGCCACCCAGAGGTGGGGCAGGGGGGGCAATTTGCCCCAGGCCCTGCAGGGCCCCCATGAGAACACAGGATTCTAGAGTATTGCAACTTTTTTTTATGGAAGGGGCCCCCAAAATTGTTTTGCCCCAGGCCCCCTGAATCCTCTGGGCGGCCCTGCCCACTCCACCCCCTTCCCTCATTCTCCTCCCTCTCAGGCCCCACCTGTGCTCCGCCCTCACTCCCATTGGCCACTTCCCAGCCCCGCTCTTCCACTGTGGCTGAGGCCTGCTGGTCCACCTTCCGCTCGCTCCTCTCCTCCCTGAAGGCCTCCTGGTGCCTCTTCACCCCCTACCCCAAGGCCTGCCTGCTGCCCCCACCTCTCTGCCCCCTCCCCTGAGACCTGCCCTGCCCACCGCCCCCACCTCTCTGCCCCTCCCCTGAGACCCGTCCTGCCCACCGCCCCCACCTCTCTGCCCCTCCCCTGAGAGCAGCCCTGCCCACCCCCCCACCTCTCTGCCCCTCCCCTGAGACCAGCCCTGCCCACCGCCCCCACCTCTCTGCCCCTCCCCTGAGACCCGCCCTGCCCACCGCCCCCACCTCTCTGCCCCTCCCCTGAGACCCGCCCTGCCCACCGCCCCCACCTCTCTGCCCCTCCCCTGAGACCCGCCCTGCCCACCGCCCCCACCTCTCTGCCCCCTGCCCCCACCTCTCTGCCCCTCCCCTGAGACCTGCCCTGTCCACCGCCCCCACTTCTCTGCCCCTCCCCTGAGACCTGCCCTGCCCATCACCCCCACCTCTCTGCCCCTCCCCTGAGACCCGCCCTGTCCACCTCTTTCCTCAGTCGTCTGTTGTTATTCCATGAAACATCAAGGATGGAATAAAAAGCTGAGTTTACTCCAGGGTGAGGAAAGAAAGGAGCCACTAACTCCCTGACAAATCTCAGTGCCCCAGAGAAAACCTGCCCCCTGCTATTGCGATCACTGATGTGCTGGGGATATGGCAGGAAAGGGACTGTCTGAATGATCAAGGCAGGAAATGGACAACAATCTACAGCAACGTCATTGACCACAAACACACTCTAACAATGCTCCAGCCAGAAGGGAAATGAACGGGAATTCTTGCAGTTCAGCCATGGACACACTTACACAAGGGCACAGCAGTGTGTGTGCTGGGGGAGCTGGTCTGAGGAAACAACTGGAATTGATCACTCAGTGAGAATAGAACTAGAGTGTAGTGAGAGACACATCTCAACCAAGTAGTTGTGGCTGAGTGGTTAAGGCGATGGACTAGAAATCCATCGGGGTCTCCCTGTGCAGGTTTGAATCCTGCCAACTATGGAGAAAGTTGTGGTTCTTTAGTTTCAAGGGAGCTGGGTCTTGTCTGACTCTCAAGCTGTGTCTACACTATTGGGTAATGCGGCTTTAAAGTGTTTTAATTAAACAGCTGCTGCATGTCCACACTATGCCCCTTGTGTCACCAGAGCACATCCATGCTAGAATCTCGGATGGCCACAGAGAGCAGTGCACTGTGGGTAGCTGTGCAATTGGCTGCAGGGTGCTTTGGGAAGGGTTTGCAATGCCTCACGGGCTGGTACAGCATCACATGATGCAGGTTTCTCTATCCCACCGTTCCATGGGCATCTTACTAGATTGCCAGCTGCTTTTCAACTGCAGTGTGCGTGGCGGGGCAGAGACTGTGTGTGTGTGGGGAGAGGGAGTGTGTGTGTGGGGAGAGGGAGTGTGTCGCACACTGTCTCTATGTTCAGACAGCTGCTGCAAGCAACCAGGCCTGAGGCAGGGGGAGGGGGCAGCCCCAACATCAGCCCCCGCTTCCCTCACTGGCTCAGCACAGCAGCCTCTGTCACACGCACACACACACACACACCGCTGCTGCTTAGCTCTGTGTCAGGGGTGCTGGAACAGGGGGTTTAGAGGGCTGTGGCCCCACCACTCTTAACTGGCTGTTAGGAGAAATGATGGAGGGGGGAAAGGGGGAGTCTTGGGGAGGGGAGAGGCATTCTGTGGGTTTGGCCTCGGGGGGAGAGGTGGTGTGAGTGTGGGTCCTTGGGGAAGGGTTTTCATGGGAGTGCCACAGTTCAGACAATAGTGATCCCCCCACTGTAAGGAAGCTCCCGCCGCCCCTGCTCTGTGTTGGTAGCGCGGGAGAGAGCAGCGTTCCAGGGCAGTGATTTGCTCCCCGGGGCTCCGCCAGGGGGGCTTGGGAGGCTGCAGGGAGCTCTGGGCCCTTTAAATCACCAGCCTGGGGAAGCCGGGCCGGGCTGGCACAGCGTACCCGCTCTTGCCAGTACCCCATACCGGAATGTACCAGCTTACGTTCACCTCTGGAAGGTCCTCGCGTGGATCAATAACTGGTTAAAAGCCAGGAAACAAAGGGTAGGAATAAATGGACAGTTTTCAGGATGCAAACAGGTAACTAGTGGTGTCTGTACTGGGACTAGTCAACATCTTCATAAACGATCTGCTGAACAGCGAGGTGACAAAATGTGCGGATGATCCAAAACTACAGAGGATAGTTAAGTCCAAAGCAGACTGGGAGGAGCTAAAAAGAGATTTCACAAAACTAGGTGAAAGGGCAACAAAACGGCAGATGAAATTCAATGTTGATAAATGCAAAGCGATACACATTGGCAAACATAATCCCAACTCTACGTATAAAACGATGGGATGTAAAATAGCTGTTCCAACTCAAGTGAGAGATCTCGGAGTCACTGTGGATAGTTCTCTGCAAACATCCACTCAATGTGCAGCGGCAGGCAAAAAGCGAACAGAATGTTGGGAATCATTAAGAAAGGGATAGAGAATAAGAGAGAAAATCTTATTGCCACTGTATAAATCCATGGTACGCCCATATCTTGAATACTGCATGCAGATATGGTCGCTCCATCTTAAAAAAGATGTACTGGAATTGGAAACGGTTCAGAAACGGGTATGGCGTGTCTGCCATATGAGGAGAGAATAATAAGACTGGGACTTTTCAGCTTGGAGAAAAGCTGACTAAGGGGAAATATGCTAGAGGTCTATAAAATCATGACTGGTGTGGGGAAAGTAAATAAGGAGTGTTACTTATTCCTTCTCATAACACAAGAACTAGGGGTCACCAAATGAAATTAATAGGCAGCCCGTTTAAAACAAACACAAGTATTTTTTCACACAACGCACAGTCAACCTGCGGAACTCCTTGCCAGAGGAGGTTGTGAAGGCCAAGACTATAACAGGGTTCCAAAAAAGAGCTAAATCGATTCATGGAGGACATGCTCTGAGCCAGGATGGGCAGAGAAGGTGTCCCTAGTCTCTGTTTGCCAGGAGCTGGGAATAGGTGACAGGGAATGGGTCACTTGGTGATTCCCTGTTCATTCCCTCTGGGGCACCTGGCATTGGCCGCTATGGGAAGACAGGATACTGGGCTAGATGGACCGAGTCTGACCCAGTCTGGCCGTTCGTACGTCCTTATGCTCTTTTCATAAGATGCCTGGGATTCTGCCTCACAATGTGTCCCTGAGGTCTCAGCCAAAATGCCCCAGACAGACACACACTCTGGGCTCCTGAAGCCTCGGCCACCCACCTAGTGCCCTATGGCTCATCCCTGACCCTTGCTGCTGCTCCTTGCTATAGACTGTGAAAGGAGCGGAGGCAGCGCAGGAGCCTTCGGGGGACGCAGATCTGAGGCTTTGGGAGAGACACATTGTCTGAGATACCAGAGCGCTGCAAACCCTGCAGCCACCCCCACAATCTGGGGCCTGTTCCAGCCCTGAGTCTGGGCTGCCGCGATCCCTCCCCCAGAGCAGGGCGCCCACAGATTACAGCCTGGAAATAGGCATGTGAGATTAACTCCTGTTCTCCCTGACAGGGCCTCCCCTAGACCAAGTGCCTCTCCCAGGCAAGATGTGTCTTCGGTGCCCCCCCCCGATATGTTAAAATTTTGAATATCTTATTTTTCATTGCATTTGTAGCTCAGCTCATGATTTTGACGCACAATTTCAATGCATGATTTTCTCTGTCATATAAGATGATAAATTTGCAGGCTAGGTTCTGTAAACCTGTATTTATTCATGCCATATATAAGCAAATAAAACAAATGCATTTTCTTTAAGCATATAGAAACTTTTTAATTTTGACAGTAACTGAAATGTACTAACATCTAGCAATGGAGCACTCACCAGCACAGGGTGGGTCGGTATTAAATAGTGTTACAGTAGGAGACAGCGTTAGGATGTTAACCCCAGGCCTTTAGTTGAAAGGTCGCTTCTCTCTCCTTTCCCCCATGAACTGAAGCGCAGCATTAAAGAGATCCAAAGATTGGCCAATGGCATTTTAAAGTGCTAAAATAGCAAGTGATGTCGGTCTCTCATTGGCCATCAGCGACTGAAGATGTGGTTTAATGAGCCGGAGCTTCAAGGCGAGGGTGGCTCTGTCCACTGCCTTCCGTTGCGCTGCTGGGCCCCAAGTCCCTGGTGGCCAATATGTGACGCTGGGAGAAGAGAGTGGGGTGGCAAGTGGCGGCAGGACTTTTGCCACCAGGGTCTAGCTGCCCAACTTCCTCCTGGTACTGCTGTCCCCCGTCACCTTCAGGAAACCCAGGAACTAAGGCAGGAATAGGGCGAGGAAGCAAGTAAAGCCGAGCAAGGAAGGCAAAAGGGAATCTTGTCTTCATGGGCCGCTCGCAATGACGTCCTTTTTCTGTGCCACAGCTGACAACAACATCCCAGACAGAAAAGCAGGAGGCCAAAAAGAAACCGAGCAGCTGCTGAAGTAGTTCAGCTGGGAGCGTGCTAGACTAACAGGCTCTTCTATCCCCCTTTGTGCATGGGTGGGATGTTTTCTGAAAGTGCAGCAGTTCCTTTAACTGCCATGAGTCCCTCATTTCATGCTATGCAGCAGGAAAAGGCAGCATGGGCTTCTGCACCGAGTTGGCCCACCTGACCTTTCATTCTTCTCTTGCTCTTTGTCAGCAAGGGGAAGAAAAAGAAGCTCTCCCTCAAGCTGGAGTCACAAGGGCGACGTAAGGACGACTTCCTGAGTGCCCGCTCCAGTCCTCTGCTCTGCCAGCTGACCTATTGAAGGGCTGTCACCACTTTCTCTAGGTTTGTCCATCGGTCTGTGCCAGGGTGAGCAAGAGCCAAGCAGATGGAGTTTCTGTAGGCAGAAATATGCTGGCTTCCTTTTGCCAGATCCCCTTGCTGTTCAGGAAGGCCTCCTCCTTCTCCTATTGGCCTGTCCGTGGGATAACTCCAACCCCTGCATGACAGAGGGTGCTGACAGCAGTGGAGAAAGCACCTTGGCATCAGGCTGGAGAACCTAGAGGAGTGCGGCGTATCACCTTTTGGAGGCTTGTGGCTTGGCCTCCTCTGCTGTTGGAGGTTGGCCGGTGGAGGCCGGCTCTTCCTGCTGGCCTCCTCTGCATGACTTGCCAAAGGAGGAAGTGAGGCAGGAATGGGGCAAAAGAGGAAAGTCGAGCTGAGGAAGGCAGGGCAGAAAGTAAGCACATCATTGCGGCTAAGTGGGGTTAGTAGAGCGTCACCATTCGTTCTGCAAAGCCGGGGGAGGTGCGGTTGGCTGCTGGGAGGCAGAATCCTGTGCCTGCCTCTTGGCTTCCCAGGGGTGGCTCCTTGCAGCCCAGGAGAAGCGGGGTTCTGGGGGGAAGGAAAAGCAGCAATGGCGAGGCTGAGTGGGCTCCTTTCTGGCCGAGATGGTGGGTCTGGGAGTTGCCTGTAAGCCATAAGTGGACTTGGTGGAGTGAAAACCGCTGCTCCATTCTGGCTGACCTGGAATGTCCATTAATGACTTGGGAGTGGGGGCAGGGCACTGCCTGTGAGCAAAGTCGTCTTCTTCTTCTCTCCTGCCATGGGGAGCCCGGCCTTAAGCCTGCCCAGCATGCACTGCAGCTCGAGCATTAAGCCTTCCTGTGGCATAACCGAACTACGGCCTAGTGTAATCAGGTGTAAAGTTTAGATTGTGAATTTATCTTTAATTTCCATGGTAACTTACTTTGATCTTTTATGCCTACCACTTATAATCCTTAAAACTCCATCTTTCCGTAGTTAATAAATCTGTTTTATGAAACTGGTGTATTTTGCTTGAAGTTCTTGGGAAATCTCAGCTCCATTACAAGGCTGGTTCATGTACTATTCACAGTGAGGGAGGGGTGGATCCTGCGTAATAAACTCACTATTGTGTCATACAGGAGGCCTGTGATACGCAGGGGGTCAGATTAGATGCTCTAATGGTCTCTTCTGGCCATAAAGTCGACTAATTTCTGAAAAACCAAATGTAGCATTGGGAGCAGCATCTGATGTTTCCCTGTCTAGCCAGCTTGCTGCCTAGAACGAACGCTCCCTGAGTGGGGTGATCCACAGGGAGCAGCTCAAACCTCCAAAGTGCCTGGCCAGGGGCAGGACATTGGCACAGCAAGGGAGGGGTGTGGCAGTGACATCACAAAGGCCTTTTGCAGGACCTCAGCCTATTGGTCCAAGGCGGTGGGGAGGTGGTGACCTCACAGAGCGATGCTGACATCAGCCAGGCAGGACAGGGGCGAGGGGCCAGGGAAGGTTTGAAAGCTGTTCAGTCTGATCCATCTGGTGTCAGTTGAATTCTAGGCATGGAAGACATGAGCTTAAGGTGGCAGAACTTTATTCTGCATCTGGGATTTTGTCCCTTAGAATCACTGGGGACATTGGGGTTTGTCCTTTTTGCATCCCCTCTTCCTCCCTCCTCTTTTTCTCTTGCTTCCTTTGTCCTTTTACCTGTTCCCCTCCCAACACCAGGAGGGTGTGTGTGTGTGTGTGCGTGTGTGTGTTGCAGGGGAGGGCTCTGCAGCTCCCATTGTGGGAGGTCCATCCAAAAATGTGGGGCTGAAATAGTGCTCGGGCAGTGATCCCCACCAGTGACCTGGGCCATCCTTTGGGCTCTCTGGTGAGAACCCTCAGCCTCCCGTCCTCAGTCTCTACCCTGATTGGCTGAGCAGGGGGTTATTGACAGGGACGAGACTCAGGTCCTTGGTGTTCTCTTTTAAGACCAAGGAAATAAGTCAGAACCAGTTCTGTGTTTGATGAATTTTGCTGCTTCTCTGCATTAATGGTCTCTGCGCAGTTCATGATTCTCTCTAACATTGCAGTTCTCCTCAAATACTTGCTGAATAATTACTGTCACTGTTGTTGGTCTCATTAGTGTTATTTACAGGAGTTTTAGCACCTTCATAACAGGAGAAAAAACAGCCGACCTTCCCAGAAGCGGCTTTGCCATTGAGGGAAAAGGGGATTTGAACGGTGCTTGGGATCCATTTGAAATCCCCTTCCAAGTCTGACACTTTCATCGCCTGCCAGACTGACTCTGATTTAGGATCAAAAACGTACAAGCACCATTCCCAAGCATGGAAAGCCAAGAACATGACCCCACCAGACACGTTGGGAAGCGAAGGAATACAAAGGGGTGAACTGTGCATGGCTCAGGCACAAGGTAACAGTTCTGGGGTGATGGGGAAGGATGGAATGTCTGAGTCGCCCCATCTCCTTCCAGTGTCACAGAGCCTAAAATGACCCTTATTTCCCTGACACTGCTCCAGCTCTTCATCATATTTAAATATATTTTAAATGAGAAAAAAAAGTCAACAAAATAACTGCTGTTGTGCACAATCCAGGGTAATGTGAGAACAACTGGGAATGAGGAAATCTCTCCCCAAAGAGGAACTTGACGTCTCTAACAGTAACTTTGCACTGGGAGGAGGAGTATAAATGTCAATCTCCAGGTTTATTTAGAAAAGGAAATGTGATGATGGTTAGCTCAGAGAGGAGGAAATGTGCAAGATAACTCCACCGACTATCCATGGCCCATGTCTTTAGTGCAAGAATAGTTCTCTTTTTACATCAGGAAAGTGAACTCAAACTAGCTAACTCCATGACAACCACAGTGATGAGACCCAG
Organism: Mauremys mutica; assembly: GCF_020497125.1. Classification (NCBI taxonomy): domain Eukaryota; kingdom Metazoa; phylum Chordata; order Testudines; family Geoemydidae; genus Mauremys; species Mauremys mutica. The sequence goes on from NW_025423259.1 coordinate 729,710, forward strand.
GTAGATTTTATCTCAATGTAGCTGGTTGAAGACACCCACCATCTCCCCCACCTGGGGTGATGACATTCCTGGTAGAAAGGACACACACTCCAATGATTCGCAGGACAATGGAGTTGATACAAAAGACCACAGGATCCACCCCAAAGACGGGCGAGCTTCAAAAGTGGGCAACTCGTGTGTGGGAGCTGAGGGACTACAGTGTGCAAAAGATGCAAACAGCCTTAACACTCACTACCTGGGAACTGTCAAAAGAATTAAAGAAAAAAAATCTTCTGACAGCTCTAGAGAAGGTTTTTATGAAGTTTATCTCCTTTACGGATTCTCTGATGTTTAGAAAAGCCTGAGCTATGAGTGAAGCTTTTCCCGCACTCACTGCATTCATAGGGTTTCTCTCCGGTGTGGACTCTGTAATGTGTGACAAGGGTTGAGCTCCGAGAGAAGCTTTTCCCGCACTCACTGCATTTATAGGGTTTCTCTCCCGTGTGGACTCTCTGGTGAGAGATAAGAGAGAAGAGGTGAGTGAAACTTTTCCCGCACTCACTGCATTCATAGGGTCTCTCTCCTGTGTGGATCCTCTGGTGCATAGTAAGGTTTGAGCTCCGAGAGAAGCTTTTTCCACACTCGCAACATTCGTAGGGTCTCTCTCCCGTGTGGACTCTCTGGTGAGAGATAAGGGAGGAGAAGTGACTGAAACTTTTCCCGCACTCACGGCATTCATAAGGTCTCTCTCCTGTGTGGATCCTCTGATGCCTAGTAAGGTTTGAGCTTCGGGTGAAGTTTTTCCCGCACTCATAGCATTCATAAAGTCGCTCTCCTGTGTGCGTTGTCTGATGAGAGATAAGGACTGATCTCTGAGTGAAGCTTTTCCCGCACTTGCAGCATTCGTAGGGTCGCTCTTCTGTGTGGATTCTCTGATAAGAGTTAAGGGTATATCTCTGAGTGAAGCTTTTCCCGCACTCACAGCATTCATAGGGTTTGTCTCCTCTGTGTATTCGCTGATGCCTACTAAGGGCTGAGGTACGATTGAAGCTTTTCCCACACTCACAGTATTTGTAGGGTGTCTCTTTCGTGTGGATTATCTCATGTCGAATAAGGGCTGAGCGGTAATGGAAGTTTTTCCCACACTCACTACATGTATTCTCTCGCTTTTCCGTGAGGATTTTCTCCTGGGACGTAGTTTCCTTGAGGTCCCTGTGAGTTCCCTGACAATCAATGGGTTCATCCACTCTCTCCTCTGAGTGGTTTCCCTGCTCTCTCTCTGGTCTGGGGTAATTTTCACCAGCTTTTCCCTGCTCACGGGGGCTGGACACATTCCCTTTGGCTCTTCGCAGTAATTCCCCATGTGCTTCGGCGAGCTCAGCATCTTCCTGGTGAGGATTCTGCTCCTCGCTCTCCCTCACCACCCCATCACCTGCTAGAAGAGAGGAGAAATCTCAGAATTGGGGATGGAAAGGCCAATTAAGCACTTACAAACCCAAGTAAGTGCTGGAGAGGCAGAAAATAAAAATCGGGGACTGAATTCCCCCAAACTCTTCCCCACAGGGGACAGTGGAGGGGATCAATTCTGCTCCCCACCCAGAACTGGCCTTTAGGGGGGGCCGTACGGGTGCCCCACCCAAGGGGGTGCCGGGCGCAGGGTTTGGATTCCCACCTGACCTGCTGCCGAGAGGCTCGCTGGGCTGATGAAAGCAGCACAGGGAGGCAGATAAGCAGCTGTGTGGGGGAGTGGGATAGACCCGAGCTGCAGGGGTAAATTGGACGACCAGCCGTCAGAGCCAGGTGACTGCTCCGGAGCAGAGGGGCCCCTCTCCGCCCTGCTCCACGTGTGCAGCTGCTGCTGTTCCTGTTCCCCCACCCCCCGTTCACCCCGGGAGTCGCCCCGTCCACCCCCGACTGGGAGCATCCTCCTGACTGCTCTGCAGGGGGGAGGTGCTGATTGATGGCGGGGTGATCCCCTCCCGCCCACCCGGGTACCCGATTTCCACTGAGCTGGGGTGACGGGACAGGGGGAATCTGCGTGTGCTGCTGCCTCTCTGGGGCCGGAGCTGCCGGCAGCTGCTTCTGTCTGAACAAGCCTAGTTCAGGCTCCTGACCCTGAGAACTTTCTTAAAGAGACAGCGCGCTCACTCACTCAGGCACATACTACCTTCACACACACACACACACACACACACACACACACACACACACACACACACACACACACACACACACACACACACAGAGTCCTTCACACACTCCCTTCAACATACACACACTCTTTAATATCCTCCCCTCAACACACACACACACACACCAGGGCTCCCTGCATCCAGGTCACTTCCCCACCTGGGCGGTGCTGAGACATCAGGAGCAGCTGCTCTCCTGCCCTCCCCTTACGCAGCCTGCAGGGAAAGTGACCTGGGTGCAGGAAGCCCTGACGTCGCTCCTTGCTCCCCTCTCCCAGCCCCCCAGGGCTGTGTGGGGCGGGGCAGCAGCAGTCCAGTGGGGGAGCGAGCAGCAATGCCAGCTGCTTTGTGCATCCAGGTCAGGTTCCCCACTTGGGTGCAGGAGGGGGATGCCGGGGTTAGAGGCAAAGGGGGCACAGTGCAGGGGCTGGGGGCTCAGGAGAGTGGTGCAGGGGGTAGCAGTGAAGGGGTGCATAGAACCATAAAATATCAGGGTTGGAAGGGACCTCAGGATGTATCTAGTCCACCCTCCTGCTCAAAGTAGGACCAATTCCCAACTAAATCATCCCAGCCAGGGCTTTGTCAAGCCGGGCCTTAAAAACCTCTAAGGAAGGAGACTCCACCTCCCTAGGGAACCCATTCCAGTGCTTCACCACCCTCCTAGTGAAATAGTTTTTCCTAGTATCCAACCTAGACCTCCCCCACTGCAACTTGAGGTCATTACTCCTTGTTCTGTCATCTGCCACCACTGAGAACAGTCTAGATCCATCCTCTTTGGAACCCCCCTTCAGGTAATTGAAAGCAGCGATCAAATCCCCCCTCAGTCTTCTCTTCTGCAGACTAAACAAGCCCAGTTCCCTCAGCCTCTCCTCATAAGTCATGTGCTCCAGCCCACTAATCATTTTTTGTTGCCCTCTGCTGGACTCTTTCCAATTTTTCTACATCCTTCTTGTAGTGTGGGGCCCAAAACTGGATACAGTAATCCAGATGAGGCCTCACCAATGTCGAATAGAGGGGAACGATCACGTCTCTCGATCTGCTGGCAATGCCCCTATTTATACAGCCCAAAATGCCGTTAGCCTTCTTGGCAACAAGGGCAACTGCTGACTCATATCCAGCTTCTCATCCACTGTAACCCCTAGGTCCTTTTCTGCAGAACTGCTTCCTAGCCATTCAGTCACTAGTCTGTAACAGTGAATGGGATTCTTCTGCCCTAAGTGCTGGACTCTGCACTTGTCCTTGTTGAACCTCATCAGGTTTCTTTTGGCCCAATCCTCTAATTTGTCTAGGTCCCTCTGTATCCTATCCCTACCCTCTAGCATATCAACCACTCCTCCCAGTTTAGTGTCATCTGCAAACTTGCTGAGAGTGCAGTCCACACCATCCTCCAGATCATTAATGATTGCGGCACAGGAGTGGAGTGCAAGGGCTGGGGTGAAGGGGGCACAGTGCAGGGGTTAGGGGCTCAGGAGGGGGCAGGTGTTGGGGTGCACAAGGGGGGCAGAGGTTAGGAATGAAGGGGTGTAGGGATTAGGGGTGCAGGAGGGGGAGCTGGCATTTGGGGCAAAGGGACACAGTGCAGAGGTTGGGGGGAGGGGAACGTGGGTTGCCTAGGGAGCCCATGGGAGCCAGGGGCACCAAAATGCAAGTTTGCCCAGGGTGCCATTTCCCCAAGGCCGGCCCTGCCCACATCCCATCCAAACCCTCAGTAGAAAGGGAGGGAGCTCCAGCCAAGGTGTCATTCATCATCTGTAGGAAGCCAGGAGTGAGATCTGCTGGGGACTGTCCTGAGCTCCCAGAGTCTGTGTGGGGAATCCCAGCGGGTTCTCTCAGGCACTTACAGTTTCTGGGTTGGTTTAATGTTTCCTTACCTGTGCAGGGACTTCCCAGGATCTCGCTTTTCACTGAACCAGGGAGATCCAGGACCCACGGCTCTTCCCCTCGTTCCAGCTGGAAGATCACAGAGGGTTGGGAAACTGGAAACCCTGCTCAAGGGAAAGAAAACAAAGGAGATCAGGGGAATTCATAGGCCATTTATCACCATAAAAAACATTCTATTAGATTAACCCCAGTCCATTTTAAACAATAAAATCGCAGGGCCAGCTCCCCAGGTACTCAAAGGTGCAGAACACTCTGCTTAGGAGGGATTTAACTATCCCCATCTTTGCCGGGAACACACACAGCCAGACACTCATTATCAAAGAGGCTCCTAAAAAACAGAGACTGGAACTGCATTTCCCTGAAAGTGAAGACTCCAGACAGAGGGCAAGTGTCCCTGGCACTGCTTCTTGCTGACAGACAGGTCCAGAGCCAAAGAGAGGGTCCAGGGGAAGCTGGGAACAGGAAGCATGGGCTGGGGGGGTTCAGTGGAGTAAGGACCAGGAAGGGCAGGGATATCACTGAAGGCAGGATCTCAGCAGCATTAGATGTCAGGAAAGCACATCCTGCGGCATTAGGGAATCTAGTGAGTCAGGTATAAAGGTGGGAGCATAAAAAACACTGTGTGGAGAAAGCTGGCAAATTAGATGGTGTAGTTCAAGAGCCACAGACCAATTCTTCTGCCAAAGGAGAATGTGAAAAATAAGAATCAGGCCATGTGACTTCTGGTGGGACAAATTCAAAGATCCAAAGAACATGCAGAGAAGAGAGACGGCGGCTCTTGCAGGTGGGGATGGAAAAGGAAGAGTCTCCGTGGTTCATGGAGTCAATTAGTTCATTTTATCATTCATTGATCATTGTTATGGTGATCTCATATGTTATTTCAGATGTAATCACTGTGTACGAAATAGATTTAAGTTGTAGGTATAGGCAGAAGTAAGACAGGTAGAGCCCTGCATGGATACAAAATTTATATCCGCATCCGATCTGCGATTCGCAAAAATGGTCCATGGAGATCTGCAGATTTTCAGGGCTCTAGGAACAAAATTTGTACCCGCAGCCGATCCACAAAAATGGTCCGAATTCTCCACCAGGAGACGTGATCAAAGCGAAGGGCTAAGGCAATGAATCCTAAAATCTTCTAATATAGGCTGGAAGGGACCTCAAGAAGTCATCTACTCCATTCCCATCGCCCTGCGGCAGGAGCAGGTGTAAATATGCCAGAAGTTTGTCTGACCTGTTCTTAAAACCCTCCTGGGACAAGAATTCCACAACCTCTCTTTGTAATCCATTCCAGCACTTCCCTATCCTTATCGCTGGAAAGGTTTTTGTATTACCCACCCTCAACCTCCCTTGCAGCAGATCAAACCAATTACTTCTCCTCCTACCTTCAGTGGATGTGACGAACAGTTAATCACTGCTCTCTTATAACAACCCTTGACATATTTGAAGACTGTTCTCAGTTCCCCACTCACTCTTTTCTCAAAACTAAACATGCTCAGTTCTTTCAACCTTCCCTCATAAGTCATGTTCGAGGACCAGGAGGGCGCTTTTTCCTTCTGAATGGAGATGCGCAAGGTGAGGTCAGAGAAAAGGATGTTGGAGTAACTGAGACAGGAGAGGATGACTAAGAGGTCTAGCTGCGCGGATGGATAGGAAAGGCCAATTGTTAAGGATGTTACGCAAAAAGAAAATGCCAGGTGTAGGCACAGCCTGGATAGGAGGCCCCAGAGGGAGCTCCGTGACAAAGGTATTGCACAGTTATGGGCCTGAGTGACAGGCAGCACAATGGTGCTGTCTGCGGCGGTAGAGAAAGAAGGTGGGGGGAGGGCTTGGGGGAAATATTAATAGCTTTGCTTCAGCTGTTGATCTTTAGCTGATGACTGGACATCAGTGAGGAGATGAGAGAGAGAGAGAGAGAGAGAGAGAGAGGGTCTGAGATTTCAGTTGTGACAGAAGGAGACAGGCCAGGAGCAGAGAGGCAGAACTGGGAGTTAGGAGCACAGAGATGGTAGCTGAATGTGTGTGCGCGGATGCGATTCCCCAGAAATAAGGTGCAGAGGAAGTAAAGAAGAGGACCAAGGACAGAGCCCCGTGGAACCCAAACAGAAGGCTGGAACGGGGGTCAGCCGGCTCATTTTAAAGACACTCTAATGCAGTGACTGGAGGAGGAAAAGGATGTGACTCATCATGGACCTCTTGATGCCACCTGGCAGAGGGCACAGGGTGCCTAATGTTTTACTGGGATCCCACAGACCAGGTACACGCATATTCGTTCACCCAAAGGGGGCGTGTCAGGTGTCTGTCGAGGAACTAGTTAGGTAGGTCTTAGGTAGCTCTTAAAAGCTTTGCCAGTCCAGCTCTATTGTTTAAGGCTGTGAAAAAGTGCCCACACGCATGCGCGCACACGCACACCATCCAACATGGCTCTGCTGGCCAAAGCTCAATTACAGACACAGCTATAGCGGCAAAACCATCCATCTTTTAAAACAGGAAACTAAATGCTCATAAGCTACATTAATGCAGCGTTAAGGTTGCCCAGTGCTGTCTCCTGCCTTGCACCATATGGACGGTGAGTAAACTTAAACCTCTGCAGACCAGGAAATGAAAAGTTAATGTAAACTTTCCCCCAACCCTTAACCCTGTAGCTGGCCAGAACCAGTGAGAATGGTTCTGTGTGGGCCGTGCAAAGGTTAACCAACTGCCACAGGGACTCAGGTATTCAGCTCAATGCAGCAGTAACGGGATGAATTCTATGGTCTGTGGTATAAAGGACGTCAGAGTAGACGACCTAATAGTCACATCTGGCCTTAAAATCTATGAACCTATAATCGATCCGAGGAAAGACTAAGTGTAAGACATTGTCTGTGCTGTGCTCACAGGTGGGAATCCCAGCACCTATCCGCATGCCTCCAGCTGTGTGCACTGGGCCAGCTGTAGCTGTGACTGGCTGATGGAGGGATGGGTTGGAGCAGCTGGGCAGAGCTGTGCCTGTGCTATGCAGAGAGGTGCATGTGAAACTTGGGGGGCAATTCTGCCTCATTTCCATGCTGAGTGTTGCAGGTCGGTCAGCAAAGGTGCCCAAGGGTGTGTTCTTGCCATGGGGGTTGTCAGCACCCTGGTGGCGTATGTTCGAGTGAACTGTGGGGCTTAGTGAGGGGTAAGTGAAGGCAGTGACTCACAAGGAAAACTGAGGTTGAGGGCAAGGGGGTAGTAACACTGTGCAAGTCTCAGCTGGCCTGTGTGCAGGAGGTTCAGTACTGGAGAGCAGGCCAGGGGGAGGAAGCTTCTGTTTGCTATGATGGAGTTGAACCCGAATATTATCTTAGCAAAGAGAAGAACATGTTAGACATTCTGCTGTACTGCTCTGTTCCCAGAGCGCTCTGTAACAGGGGAGGGGAGAGGGCTAGTGTGGGTGTCTCTGGCATGTCAGGGTGATGCTGAAACAGGGCAGAGCAGAGGTGGCATTGGGGGAGTGGCGTGAACCTTATCTCTTCATTTCCCCTTCCAAGATCCGAGGGGACAGGAACCCTTACCCAGCGAGGTCATATTCTCACAGTTCTCGTGCATGACCTCCCTGTAGAGGGCTCTCTGAGTGGGGTCCAGCAGAGCCCCCTCTCCCCTGGTGAAATACACAGCCACCTCCTCGAAGGTCACCGGCCCCTGAAAGAGCAAGAGTCCAACACTCGGTACCTGCTGCCCCACTCACAACCCCACTATACATGGGGGACAGGAGCCAATCAAATGGAAGCTCTGAGAGAGTCAGCAGAGTCCTATCCCCACACTGCTGAGAGCAGCCAGGAGACATCTGGGGAGGGGACGCAGTGAGAGCCCCTCGTCTCTCCCAGCAGATCCACCACAGACCTACTAGCCGGAGGCTGATACAGGAGATGGAGCCCCCAGTAGGGTCCAGGCACAGCCCCATGGCAGGGAACCCTAACACCCTCCCCACTGCCAGCAGCTGGATGTGAGGGGCCGGGACATCTTCCCTACACCTCCCTGCTGGGTGCCCCCTTTCCATGTCACACCAGCCCCTGGCTAGCAGGCTGAGGGTTCAGCACTGGAAATCTGGTCAGTTTTCCCAGCCCCGCCCAGGGAGTTGCTCTGTCTGTTTCCTGTTTCACAAATTAGGGAATTTTCTCCCCCAACACCCAAGTGTTTGTTCTGAGGATCTAGGCCCATGTTAACAAGTCCCAGCAGGTTTGTCACACTCTGTCCCCACTCCCTACCCTCACCCAGGGTATTCCCTGCCCCCTCCAGCCCTAACTCCCCAGAAGTTGCCACCTCTTCAGTATTTCCTGCCCCTCCCCCTCCAGCAGGAACCCACCAGCAACTCCCCCAATAACCCCTACCTGAGCTGGCGCCACTACAGCCATTTCTCTTCCCTGTCCCATGGGAGGCTGGGACGAGCTGGAGCGAGAGGTGGGCGTCATTCTGCAGCCTGGCAGGGCGAGAAGGGCAGTTGTGGAGGTTTCAGAACAGGCTTCAGTTCATTTCACATCACGATTCCCCCAGGCCCTTTCCCTGCAGACAGAGATTGTAGATTCTGCCAGGCTGGGAACATGCTCAGTCCCCACAGTGCAGCACAGACCTGGCCCCCGGCCCCTCCTTTCCCCCTTGTGCTCCCCCCAGCAGCAGTAACCAACCAAGACATTTTGAAGCCCTCCCAGCAACAGGGTGTGAACCAAACCCTGGACCAGACCAGACCCAAAGGAGCCCCCTTGGGGGGGGGGGTCCCCCTGACCCTGCCCCCAGGGCAGCGCACTCCTGCCACAGGGGGAACAGGGAGAGTCCGGGGCTGGTTCTTCCTCTCTCTGCTCCTCACCTCGGTCACAGGGAAGTGACCCTGGGCAAGGACGCTGCAGTGAGTGTGTCGGGGGGGGGCAGAGATCTGGGAACCTGCCCCCCCCCCTAATTTCTCCTCACACCCTCTCCCGTCCCCTCCCCCCCTTCCCTAGTGCCCTGCCCCGGGCTGGGAGCCGGGGTCACCGCCCCGTTCCCGGGGGCTCTCCCCCCGCGGCTGCCCCGCTCCGTCCGTGCGGGGAAGGGGGCACCAGGCAGGGGGACCCGCTTCACACACCCCCCGTTACCGGGCACAGCAGAGCCGGGGGGGGGGCTCAGACTCGCTGCAGGAAGGATCCTCCCGGCCTCAGCGCTGCAGCAGCTCCGGGCCCCCGGGGGCAGCGATGGGGGGGGGCACCGCGCAGAGCCCGGGACCTGCCCCGCCCCCCGGGCTCGGTCACCGGGAGCCTCAGCAGAGCCCGGGGCGGTTACTAGCCGGAGAAGCCCCCCCGGCCGAGCCTGGGAGGGGTTAATGCCGGGCTCCCCCCCGGACAGACCCCGCTGGGGAAGCAGCAGCTGCTCCGCTCCCAGCTCCCGATGGAGGCAGCAGCGTCTGGTCTCTCCAGAGCTGCCGGGGGCTGATGGTCCCGGTTCTTTGTTCTCCCTCCCGGCTCCTGCCTCCTCCCTCCCGGCGCCTCCCCCGCTCCCAGCTGCCCCAGCCCCCCCCCCCGTGCCCCACAACCCCCCCCGCTCCCAGCTGCCCCAGCCCCTCCCTGTGCCCCGCTCCCAGCTGCCCCAGCCCCCCCCGTGCCCCACAACCCCCCCACTCCCAGCTGCCCCAGCCCCTCCCTGTGCCCCGCAAACCCCCCCCCGCTCCCAGCTGCCCCAGCCCCTCCCTGTGCCCCGCAACCCCCCCCGCTCCCAGCTGCCCCAGCCCCTCCCTGGTAACTGGTTCTGACTTATTTCCTTGGTCCTGAAAGAGAACAACAAGGACCAGAGTCTCCTCCCTGTCAATAACCCCCTGCTCAGCCAATCAGGGGAGAGACTGAGGATGGGAGGCTGAGGGTTCTCACCAGAGAGCCCAAAGGATGGCCCAGGTCACTGGTGGGGATCACTGCCCGAGCACTATTTCAGCCCCACATTTTTGGGTGGACCTCCCACAGTGGGAGATGCAGAGCACTCCCCTGCAACACACACATACACACACACCCCTCCTGGTGTTGGGAGGGGAACAGGTAAAAGGACAAAGGAAGCAAGAGAAAAAGAGGAGGGAGGAAGAGGGGAAGCAAAAAGAACAAACCCTAATGTCCCCAGTGATTCTAAGGGACAAAATCCCAGGTGCAGAATAAAGTTCTGCCTCCTTAAGCTCGTGTTTTCCATGCCTAGAATTCAACTCTCACCAGATGGATCAGACTGAACAGGTTTCAAACCTCCAGGAGGCTCTTACCTTCTAAACAGGGACGGCTGTTTTCTAGTAAAATCACTGAAAGGGAAGGAGAAAACTTGAAAGAGGTTCCTCCTGGCGCTCACGTCCATGAACCCGAATACTCTCTCAGTCCTCAAAGAGAGACCTGGAGAAGGAGACTTGCTGAAGCAAAGCCACAGGGGTCTCTGAGGTTTCCCTGGCCCCTCGCCCCTGTCCTGCCTGGCTGATGTCAGCATCTCTCTGTGAGGTCACCACCTCCCCACCACCTTGGACCAATAGGCTGAGGTCCTGCCAAAGGCCTTTGTGATATCACTGCCTCACCCCTCCCTTGCTGGGCTAATGTCCTGCCCCTGGCCAGGCACTTTGCAGGTTTGAGCTACTCCCTGGGGATCACCCCACTCAAGGAGCGTTCGTTCTAGGCAGCAAGCCGGCTAGACAGGGAAACATCAGACGCTGCTCCCAATGCTACACTCAGTTTTTCAGAAATTAGTCGACTTTATGGCCAGAAGAGACCATTAGAGCATCTAATCTGACCCCCTGCATATCACAGGCCTCCTGTAGGACACAATAGCTACTTTGGGGGCAAACAAATTCCAGAAAGGCATCTTGTCTTCATTAAATGACATCAAGAGATGGAGAATCCACCACTTTCCTTGGTAGCTTGTTCCTGTGGTGAATCATCCTCGCTGTTGAATTTTTGTGCCTTAGTTGTAATATGAATTTGTCTCTTTTCACCTTCCAGCCATTGGGTCTTGTTAGGCCTTTCTCTGCTCGATTCAAGAGCCCTTTAATACCCAATCTTATCTCTCCATTAAGGCACTTCAACACTTCAGTGAAGTCACCTTTCAATCTTCTTTTGATAAGCTGGACAGGTTGAGCTCTTTCAATAGCTCACTAGAAGGGATTTTTTTCCAGTCCTCAGAACATTAGGTGGCTCTTTGCTGCCCCAGCTCCAATTTCACAACATCTTTTTCAAACGAGGACACCAAAACTGGAGGCAGTATTCCAGTATCAGTCTCACTGATGCCGTCTCAAATCCTGTGACGTTATTGACATAATCTGCAACTGTATAGATCACCATTGCGACCACCAATATTTGCAGCCAATATTACAGAGAAGTGGTTGTGTAAGGGGGTCTATGGAGAGGTTCTGACTGGCAGATTATAATGATGCTATCTCTAGATGTGTATCGTTTTTTGTAGTTGACGTTATGAATATTGGCTCTATGCTGCCTGTATTTCAAACTTGTGCTCTGCTTCAGGGAATGATACCTTTGTTTAATTGATGAAAACATAAACTAGACACTTAGAGGATTGGAACTGATTTCAGCTGATGGACAGGTTTGCTAGGTTTTTATGCATTTGGACAGTGAAATGTTGAGTGTTCACATTCATTTCAAGCATCCTTGTATGGTGGAGCTCCTGAACATAATGGAGAATAGAAATGAATTTTTTTTTCAAGAGGGCACCTGGGTTTGAACAAAAGACCAGTTGATCTGCAATCAAACACTCTACTCCTGAGCTATACCCCCATTACAACAGGAATATGGAATCGTGATCTCCAGGACTTTGAAGGACAGACCCTGCTTCATCGAGCTCCTTTGCCTTTCCCAGACCACAGGTGGTTTTAAAAATGGGGTTTGATTAAACTTCTTAAATGTGGTAAACACCACAGCTTGCACCCCCACTGATATAGCTTCTCCCCATGACAGAGCTGCCACCTCCTGGGGAAGTGGATTGACTACACCAACAGGAAAACTCTCCCCCCTCAGCATGGAGCAGTGGTTCTCAAGCTGTGGGTCAGAACCGCAAAGTGGGTCGTGACCCTGTTTTAATGGGGTCACCAGGGCTGGCATTAGACTTGTTGGGTCCTGGGGCTGAAGCCAAAAGTCTGAACCCCCCCACCCAGGGCTGAATCCCTCAGGCTTTGGTTTTGCCCTCCCCCCACTGGGGCTCAGTCTTTGGCACTCCCCCCCCCCCGAGTGGAGGGGCTTGGTCCCTCTTTCCAGGGCTACTTATTAAGTTATTTTGGCAGAAGGAGGTTGCAGTGAAAGGACGTTTGAGAAACCCTGGCACAGAGCATCTCCATTACTGAGCTGCAGCAGCATAGACTCACTGTTGGAAATATTGACCTGGCCTTAGCCTCTGAATATGTCTAGGCTTGGCTCCCTATGGCACTGTTGTGATCAGACCCTGGAAGTACAGCCATGGAGACACCACACACCAGCCTTGCCTAGCTGGCAAGGATCAAACCTTCACAGAAAGGCCCCCATGGTTTTCTAGCCCAGCTACCTAAGGCCTCAGCCACAACCACTTAACACAGGGGTCTTTCTACACTCTGGTTCTGTTCTCACTCAAGGGTCATTACAAATTGTTTGCTCAGACCAGCTTCCCCAGCACACTCACTGCTGTGCAGCTCTGTACATGTGGCCATGGCTGAACCGCAAGAATTCCTGCCCATTTCCCTACTAGTTGGAGCATGATGAGGGTGTGTTTGTGGTTAATGATGTTGCTGTAGATTGTTCATTCCCTGCCTTGGCAATTCAGACAATCCCTTTTCCCGTTGTATTGCCAGCACCTCTGGGAGGCCAATAACAGAGGCAGGTTTTCTCTGGGCATTGAGATTTTGGAGGGCGTTGGTGGCTCTTTTCTTTCCTCACCCTGGAGAAACTCAGCTTTTTATTCCGTCCTTGATGACTCATGGAATAACAACAGCAGCATGAAGAGGAGAGTGAATATCTCACTGCCAGGGGGAAGGTGGATGCATTCCCTCTCTCTGACCATTGCCATTGCGGAAGAGAAGGTTTCAGTGGAATCGAATGCCCTGGCTCAGACAATAGACACAGGGAGGTTTTGCTGTTCATGGAGCTGTGCAAAGGAATTTGTGTGTCTGTGTGAAAATGAGGAGGGATATGAAATGCCCACGTGGTGGTGCCTAAGGCAAAAGGGAACCCTAGAGGATTAGAACAGGATAAGTTCTCAAGCAACACGTTTCTTACTTTGCCCATCTGTTAGTTTTGATGATTATCGATGGAAAGATTTTGCCATTGGGTCGTGTGTTTACACAGTAATTGACATTTACCAACAAATACGTAATTCTTCCAAGCCTGCCTAGTCTGCTGGTGGTGAGTTTAGAGGGACACACTCACTCTTGCCACCCCCCATGCCAGGCCTGTGCTCTCCAGAATGTCAACTTCCCACAGATCTGGGATCCTTCCCTCATCTCCCCCCAGACCACTGCCCCACCCCCACTTCTGGGGTCCCCTCCCAACACTGTCCAACTCCCCTGCTGGCAGGATCCCTTCCCATTCCTTTCATTTCCTGCCTCCCCTCTGAGCAAAAGCTCTGCATTGTTCCCACACTGGGAACTGAATCCAAGCCACCTGGGTGAAAACCAGGAATCCAGATCACGAGACCATATGGGACTTGTATAGTCAAAAGCATATTTACACCCAATAATTCAAAGTAGCCATTCAAAAAAACTTCAAAAACAGACTTCAAAGAGAAATTGCAGAGTTACAATTGATTTGCAAACTTAACACCATTAATTTGAGCTTGAATAAGGACTGGGAGTAGCTGGCTCACGACAAAAGCAATTTTCCCTCTCTTGGCATTGACACCTCCCCATCAATTGTGGGGAGAGGACCACATCCACCCTGACTGAATTAGCCTTCAACACTGGTTCTCCCCTTGTACGGTAACTCCCGTCACTTGATGTTCCAATATATATTTATGCCTCTATCTGCAATTTTCACTCCATGCATCTGAAGAAGTGGCTTTTTACCCACGAACGCTTATGCCCAAATAAATGTTAGTCCTTAAGGTGCCACCGGACTCCTCATTGCTTTTAATTCTAAGCTGATCTTAACCCTTTCAGTACCCTTACAAACTCAGATGCTTCTCACCACAGGCTGGCTGGTGGCTTTTCAGCCAGGCTCTCCCCTTTCATCAGCGCTTCAGTTGCTTGGTGTGGGGGTGTCTGTAGATGTAGGTGACAGAGAGAGATAAAGCCTGGCAAATGTCTCTCCTTTTATCATGTCATTTCTTCCCTCATGGCTTTGCCCCCCCTCCCCCCTTCAGAGTCAGGTGAGCATCACTGCGTCTCTCCAAGCAAGTCTGAGCAATTCCCCTGGGGTGTCCTCATGCAGGTGAGTCAGTGCATTGTAGCTCCCTTGCTGGACAATGGCTGTCGATGGGTTGTTTGACACCCTGTCCGGGTGCTGGTTATTTTCCTTGCTGTTGCCACTGGGGAGCTAATATTTGGCTGACTCCCCCACCTTGCAGCACAGTGACAACCACACTGCACAATTCTCATAACTTCATATGCATGAATGGTCTACATCTATGGGTAGAGAAGTGACTTTCAGCAGATCATATCCTTTCCCTGATACCTTACAAGTCATGCTCTATATGTAAGATCACGATGATATGAAAATGAGGATTATGGAGGTTACAGCCGCTGCCCCAAAGGTATAGAATGTCACACTGAGATTCTATGTTCATTTGTTCTGTAACAGCATTACAGAGATCCAATGACTGACCAATGGCATTTCCAAGTGCTAAAATAGCAAGCGATGTCGGTCTCTCATTGGCCATCAGTGACTGAAGATGTGGTTTAATGAGCTGGAGCTTCAAGGCGAGGGTGGCTCTGTCCACTGCCTTCCGTTGCGCTGCTGGGCCCCAAGTCCCTGGTGGCCAATGTGTGACGCTGGGAGAAGAGAGTGGGGTGGCAAGTGGTGGCAGGACTTTTGCCACCAGGGTCTAGCTGCCCAACTTCCTCCTGGTACTGCTGGCCCCCCGTCACCTTCAGGTAACCCAGGAACTGAGGCAGGAATAGGGCGAGGAAGCAAGTAAAGCTGAGCAAGGAAGGCAGAAGTGAATCTTGTTTTCATGGGCCACTCGCAATGACGTCCTTTTTCTGTGCCACAGTTGACAAAAACATCCCAGACAGAAAAGCAGGAGGCCAAAAAAAACCCGAGCAGCTGCTGAAGTAGTTCAGTTGGGAGCGTGCTAGACTAACAGGCTCTTCTGTCCCCCTTTGTGCACGGGTGGGATGTTTTCTGAAAGTGCAGCAGTTCCTTTAACTGCCACGAGTCCGTCATTTCAGGCTATGCAGCAAGAAAAGGCAGCATGGGCTTCTGCACCGAGTTGGCCCACCTGACCTTTCATTCTTCTCTTGCTCTTTGTCAGCAAGGGGAAGAAAAAGAAGCTCTCCCTCAAGCTGGAGTCACAAGGGCGACGTAAGGACGACTTCCTGAGTGCCCGCTCCAGTCCTCTGCTCTGCCAGCTGTCCCATCGAAGGGCTGCCACCACTTTCTTCAGGTTTGTCCATCGGTCTGTGCCAGGGTGAGCAACAGCTAAGCAGATGGAGTTTCTGTAGTGTAGTGGTTATCGTGTTTGCTTAACACATGAAAGGTCCCTGTTCAAAGCCAGGCAGAAACATGCTGGCTTCCTTTTGCCAGATCCCCTTGCTGGTCAGGAAGATGCTCCTCCTTCTCCTATTGGCCTGTGCCTGGGATAACTCCAACCCCTGCATGACAGAGGGTGCTGACAGCAGTGGAGAAAGCACCTTGGCGTCAGGCTGGAGAACCTAGAGGAGTGCAGCATGTTACCTTTTGGAGGCTTGTGGCTTGGCCTCCTCTGCTGTTGGAGGTTGGCCGGTGGAGGCCGGCTCTTCCTGCTGGCCGCCTCTGCGTGACTTGCCAAAGGAGGAAGTGAGGCAGGAATGGGGCAAAAGAGGAAAGTGGAGCTGAGGAAGGCAGGGCAGAAACTAAGCACCTCAGTGCGGCTAAGTGGGGTTAGTAGAGCATCACCATTTGTTCTGCAAAGCCGGGGGAGGTGCGGTTGGCTGCTGGGAGGCAGAATCCTGTGCCTGCCTCTTGGCATCCCAGGGATGGCTCCTTGCAGCCCAGGAGAAGCAGGGTTCTGGGGGGACGGAAAAGCAGCAATGGCGAGGCGGAGTGGGCTCCTTTCTGGCTGACATGGTGGGCTGTGGTGGGTCTGGGAGTTGCCTGTAAGCCATAAGTGGACTTGGTGGAGTGAAAACCGCTGCTCCATTCTGGCTGACCTGGGGGCGCCATTAATGACTTGGGAGTGGGGGCAGGGCGCTGGCTGTGAGCAAATGGGATCCAGGAAGCCCCAGCCTGCCCCTCCAGGGGCCGAGTCGTCTTCTTCTCTCCTGCCATGGGGAGCCCGGCCTTAAGCCTGCCCAGCATGCACTGCAGCTCAAGCATTAAGCCTTCCTGTGCGCATAACCTAACTACGGCCTAGTGTAATAAGGGGTAAAGTTTAGATTGTGAATTTATCTTATTTCCATGGTAACTTACTTTGATCTTTTATGCCTACCACTTATAATCCTTAAAACTCCATCTTTCTGTAGTTAATAAATCTGTTTTAGGTAATAAAGGTAATAATTGGAGATATACCAATCTCCTAGAACTGGAAGGGACCTTGAAAGGTCATTGAGTCCAGCCCCCTGCCTTCACTAGCAGGACCAATTTTTGGCACAGATCCTTAAGTGGCCCCCTCAAAGATTGAACTCACAACTCTGGGTTTAGCAGGCCAATGCTCAAACCACTGAGCTATCCCTCCCCCCTAAGTTTTATGAAACTGGTGTATTTTGCTTGAAAGTTCTTGGGAAATCTCAGCTCCATTACAAGGCTGGTTCATGTACTATTCACAGTGAGGGAGGGGTGGACCCTGCATAATAAACTCACTATTGTGTCATGCAGGAGGCCTGTGATACGCAGGGGGTCAGATTAGATTCTCTAATGGTCTCTTCTGGCCATAAAGTCGACTAATTTCTGAAAAACTGAGTGCAGCATTGGGAACAGCGTCTGATGTTTCCCTGTCTAGCCGGCTTGCTGCCTAGAACGAACGCTCCTTGAGTGCGGTGATCCACAAGGAGTAGCTCAAACCTGCAAAGTGCCTGGCCAGGGGCAGCACATTAGCCCAGCAAGGGAGGGGTGTGGCAGTGACATCACAAAGGCCCTTTGCAGGACCTCAGCCTATTGATCCAAGGTGGTGGGGAGGTGGTGACCTCACAGAGAGATGCTGACATCAGCCAGGCAGGACAGGGGCGAGGGGCCAGGGAAACCTCAGAGACCCCTGTGGCTTTGCTTCCGCAAGTCTCCTTCTCCAGGTCTCTCTTTGAGGACTGAGAGAGTATTTGGGTTCACGGACGTGAGCGCCAGGAGGAACCTCTTTTGAGTTTCCTCCTTCCCTTGTAGTGATTTTACTAGAAAACAGCCATCCCTGTTTAGAAGGTAAGAGCCTCCTGGAGGTTTGAAACCTGTTCAGTCTGATCCATCTGGTGACAGTTGAATTCTAGGCATGGAAAACACGAGCTTAAGGAGGCAGAATTTTATTCCGCACATGGGATTCTGTCCCTTAGAATCACTGGGGACACTGGGGTTTGTCCTTTTTTTTCATCTTTTCCTCCATCCATCCCTCCCTCCTTCCTCTTTGTATTTTGCTTCTTTTGTCCTTTCTCCTGTTCCCCTCCCAACAGCAGAAGGTAGTGTGTGTGTGTGTGTGTGTGTGTGTGTGTGTGTGTGTGTGTGTTGCGGGCAGTGCTCTGCAGCTCCCACTGTGGGAGGTCCACCCAAAAATGTGGGTCTGAAATAGTGCTCGGGCAGTGATCCCCACCAGTGACCTGGGCCATCCTTTGGGCTCTCTGGTGAGAACCCTCAGCCTCCCGACCTCAGTCTCTACCCTGATTGGCTGAGCAGGGGGTTATTGACAGGGAGGAGACTCAGGTCCTTGTTGGTCTCTTTTAAGACCAAGGAAATAAGTCAGAACCAGTTCTATGTTTGATTAATTTTGCTGCTTCTGTGCATTAATGGTCTCTGAGCAGTTCATGATTCTCTCTAACATTGCAATCCTCCTCAAATACTTCCTGAATAATTACTGTCACTGTTTTTGGTCTGGAGCTCATCTGAGAGCATTTTATTCAGGTCACTCAGTGTCTGAAATTCAAGATCCAATGGTTAGTTTGAAAATCAGGGCTCTTGGGTCCTATTCCCAACTCTGCCACTGACTGGCTGTGTGACCTCAGACAAGTCAATTCTCCTTTCTCAGCCTCAGCTTCTCCCTCTTTCAAGTAGGGATAATAATGATCCGCTCCTACCTACCTCACGGTGCGTGGAGGCAGGGCTGGCTCTAGGTTTTTTGCCGCCCTAAGCAAAAAAAAATTTTGGCTGCCCCTGTCCCAGCCCTGGGCTCCCCCTCACACCCTCCTGCTGCCCGAGCCCTGGGCTCCCCCCAACCTGCACCCGCTGCCGCCGCAGCTCTGGGCCTCCCCACACCTGCACCCCCTGCAACCCCACCCCTGGGCTCTTCCCCCCCCAACCCACACCCCCTGCCATTCCTGGGCTCCCCCCCACATCCTGTGCTGCCCTAGATCTGGGCTTTCCCCTTCCCCCCCACCAATGCTCCCCAACCCACACACCCCCTGCCGCCCCAGGCCTGGGTGCTCCCCGCCCCCACCTGCACCCTCCTTCCACCCCAGCCCTGGGTCACTGGTAACTCGCTCCCAGGATGGATCATTCAGCAGGAATTTTGGATGTGCACAGAACATTTATTATTATTTTATTATTTATTTTATTTAACACAGACAGGACTGGTTCCCATATGGTTACAGAACTGCAGTAAAATGGAACAATTTTCAGCTTGTGTGATTGGAGGATACCTGGATGCATATTATAAGATTGTCCTCCATAAATGAGGAAAAGTTGAGGTGCCTTTATTATTCTTTGTTTCTATGGGGAATTTGCCACTGCAATATCACTGTCTTCCTTTCAAACAAACAAAACTAGAAAAAAATGGCAATGGCTGTTGAAAATAGCAATTCCAGTCCTAATAACCCCTGGGAAGCATTTCTTGCTCAATTTTATCCTACTTTTTGTACAGCAAATAACAGTGGATCAGTATATTTGATTTAGGAGAAATGAAGTAACAGCTGCCCAAATTGAGCTCCAGCACTCCTGAATTTTGAGGTGTTCAGATCTGGAAGGCAGGTGCTAGATTCTCTTTCTGAACATTAGCTAAATTTGGAAAGGAAAAGTCAATTTTTGCTTCCATGACTCAGAAGGGGAAATCCTCCTATGTGCCTGGTACTGTATCTAGATGTAAGTGGGGGAATGGTCCTGCTATTGTGGGGAACTTTCCTGGCTTCTGCACTACCCCGTTGAAGTGGGCTGGCAAAAGGATCTGAGTCCTCGCTCCCACTTCCTTTACCCAGAGGCCTCCCTGCCCTTGAGGACTCCCCTTCCACTCTCCTGTCTGGCAGAGTCCTCGTAACCCCAACAAGGCTGGGCCCAGGATTCCTGGGGGACTCGACCCCCCCCAACCCTTCTGTGGTCACCCAGGACAGGGGCTAGGGTGTCCCTCTCTTTGCACTGCGCACCTCCCTGACCCACTGATCACATCATACAATTTAAAGCAAATACAAGTTATTTAATTAACAATAAAATTTAAAAAATAAGAAAAAATGGGAAAGGTTAAAGGAAAACACATCACCCCGCTCTGGGGCAGGGACCATCACAAAAAGTGTCTCTGGACATCAGGGCACTTCACAGTCTGTTCCTTGTAGGTCCCAGGCTGCCTCCTCAGGCCCTGGCTGTGCTGCAGGGACGCTGCAGGTTGGACACTTGCTCTGGCGGTGGCCACACGCTCTCAGGCTCTGGGTGGCAGGACCCTTCTCCCCAGCATCACCCCCGCCCTGTCAGGGTTACGATCCCCCTCCCAGTCTGGCCTGCAGGGCCTCTTGGCTGAGGCGTCTCCCTGTGCTGGGCCCACTGCCCAGGGTCCCCCTCGCTCTCCCCAGCTGCTCACCGCACCCAGCTCCGGACTGCTCCAGCTCCGCTCTGCCTCAGCACGGCTGCTGCTGCTGCTCTGCCTTCAGCTCCCTGGGCTGCTTGTCTGGCCTCTCTGGCTCCAGTTGTTACAGCTCTGCTCCCAGGGCAGGGCTGCTCTCTCTGGGCTGTGCTCTGGCTTTGGGGCTGCAGCTCTGCTACCATCAGCTCAGCTTGGGTCCCCTGCTCTCTCCTTAGCTCGGCCCCACTCCATGTGACTCAGACAATTCCAGCTCACAGGGAGGACAGGACCCCCTGGCCTCCTGACTCCTTGAATAGCCTGCCCGCCCTGTCAATCAGGCTGACCTGGAGCATTGGTCTCTCCACATTGTTCCTGGGGACTGTCAGTCTCAGGCTCCTGATTTCCCATCGACCCCTCCCTTTTTAGTGCTGGGCGCTAGCAACCAAACACCCCCACTGAATGTTAGTAAGGGGGCAACAGTCCCCTTACATAAAGCATCTAAATCCCCTGGGCACAGCTCGCCAGGGCACAGCTTGGGAGCTGCACTGGGAATAGATCCTGCAGGAAATCCCTTCCCCCCTCTGCTAGCTTGTGTTTTGTTACAGCCCTGGAAATAATCCCGCTGCCTGCACATGTTCCGCAGAGAACAGAGGAGCAAATTCTCTCCCTGTTCCCCCTTCCACAGCCATTAAGGGACGGAATAAACCCCCAGCAGCGCCCTGCCCCACAGAGTCCCCCCTGTAAGGAGAGAGATGTGCAGTGACTAGGGCTCCAGCTCAGCGTCACCAGGTTTATATAACTTTTGGTGATGCCCAGAACTGGTCCAAGTCCTGCCCGTCCTTCCTCGCGCCCCCCCCCCAAAGCTGTGGGAGGGAGTTTGGCTACATGAGGTGCAGGCTCTGGGCTGGGCAGGGGGTTGGGGGGCAGGGGAGGTGGGGGCGGACCCTGGGAGGGAGTTTGGATGTGGGCTCTGGGCTGGGGCAGGGAGTTGGGGGGCAGGGGTGGGCTCTGAGAGGGAGTTTGGCTGTGGGCGGGGTGTGTGATCTGGGCTGTGGCAGAGGGTTAGGGTGTGGCACCTATTTTGCGCAGCTCCCGAAAGTGACCCACACCCCCATCTGGCAGCAACTCCTACATGGAGGAGGCCCGGGGGGCGTGGGTCTCCTGGCACCACTGCCCGCTGGCACCACCCCTGCAGCTCCCATTGCCGCAGTTCCAATGGCAGAGTTGGTACTTGGGGTGGGGGCAGCGTGCGAGAGACACACCCCACGGGGGCTGCAGGGATGTGCCAGATGCTTCTGGGAGTGGTGCGCCGTGCGGAGCCAGGGTGGGCAGGAATCCACTTTAGTCCCGCTGTGCTGCCGGTAGTGGTGGCAGGAGCCCCCGGGCCCTTTCAAATCGCCCGGGGCCAGCTGCTCAGGCTTTCTGACTTCCTGACGGGGAAGCAAAGGGAAGGCACATGTGCCCCTCATGAGCAGTTCTGGGGAGTCTTTTTGGGGCTCCTGAAGTAGGCAGCAGAGAGGTGCAGCCCCACCACCAAGTCTGTTTCACTGGAGGAGAGTGGGGGCTGCAGGGTGATCTCCCACCTCCGTGCATCCAGCAGCCTGTGCTCCCCCCTGCAATGCTGGAGCCTCCACATGTATTTATTGACAAATAAATTTGCAGAATTTTAAAATATTGTGCACAGAATTTTTTTGGTGCAGAATCTCCTCAGGAGACTGGCTCAGGGAACCTCCTTGGATTGTCACTGCTTGGTGAACCACTCAGCCACCACACCAATGCACAGAGAGTGCCAAGCCCCACTGCTATGTGGGGCTGGGGGCTGGGGTCGGGTCATACACATTCAGACTGTGCACTCCCCCCGCTACAAACCGCTGCTGATTTCCCAGTTAGGACATTAGCTGTTACCGATAAGGTTTGTCTGTGTTGTTTTTTTTTTATCTCATTGTTAGGTGTAAGAAGTATGAACTGTTTAATAGGTTCAATTAGTTGGTTAATAAGATGTTTATGAGGTAAATCACGGGCTTTACAATAAGATCCAATCTGGAGCATATGAACTATTGACCCCTGGACTCCATCTCTGAGAGGGGACTTGTTTACCATCAGGGGACAGGCTCAAACCAGTCCAAACCGGTTTTTCCCGCCAAAACCAGCCCTCAGCGTTCCATCTGCTCAGCACTTTTCCCGCCACAGAAGTGATATAAGGACGTGCTCAGCACCTGTGCGGGGCCGTCCCCCCCCAGCGACGGCCCCTCCACGGTCGGGTCTTCCCAGCGCTCCTGAGCCGGAGAGCGACGAGCCCCCTCGGTCCCGCCGTGAGACTGAGGAACAGGAGGCCTGTCACCCCCATTCCTGCCGTCCTGCATCCCTGGTGTCCAGCCTCCCACGGAGCCCCCCGGGGAGTGAGAGACCCCGGGGGGGGGGCACTGGGGCTGGGCAGGAAAGTGACTCTGCCCCGGGGAACCTGGGAGAAGCCTCAGAGCTGCCTCAGCCCCAGTGGGATTTGGGGGGCAGAGACTGGGGCCTGGCGGGGGGATCCCCTGTGGAGTGGGGGGAGATTGGGGGTGTCAGGCAGGGAGGGGAGAAGCTGGAGTTGTAGGGGGGAGAAGGTCGGTGGGACGCGGGGGGGGGGTCGTTGAACTGTCTCTGTGCAGCCAGGAAATTCCCGGGCGGGGGGGGGAAGTGGCGGGCGGGCGAAGGGGGGAGGGGAGTTAATTGGATCCTGTCCCTGTTTGTGCCACTTGCCTCTCGCCCTGATACAAATTCTCTCTAGTTCTGCCCCTTTTCTCGCTCAGTGTCTCACACGGGGCTATAAAATCTGGGGCGATTTCCCCCCTTTCCCCTCCAATGATCAGCTCTCCCGTCTCCCCCGATTTCCCCCGTTCTCCCCATGAGTCTCAAATGTCAGTTTAAAATCTTCTCTAGTGAGGGGCATTTTCCCACCCATTTTATCTGCAGCGATTTGTCCTTGTGTAGGTGGGAAATTGTGGCCCTGAGTCATTCCCCAGCACATGGCTGCCCCTGGAGTGGGGGTGGGATGGCTCAGTGGTTGGAGCACTGGCCTGCTAAACCCAGGGCTGGGAGCTGACTCCTTGAGGGGGCCATTTGGGGATTTAGTTGGGGATTGGTCCTGCTTTGAGCAGGGGGTTGGACTAGACACCTCCTGAGGGTCCCTTCCAACCCTGATATTCTAGGAGATGCCGGGTCTCTGCCAGGGCAGGGAAGGGAGGCGCCCGTGTCCTCCATGGGGACTGCCCAGACCCCCGTTTCCCAATCCCAATTGTTGCCCCCTAACTACCAACACAGTTACCCCCAACCATCAGTTGCCAGTCACCTGTCCGTCCCCCACTGCTGCCCCCTTCCTTTATCCAGGGACCTTTCAGCTCCCCCTCCCCCTCCCTTTTAATCAGCTCCTCACAGGGCTCCCTGCTGCCCATGGGAATGGTGGGGGTGGGGGAACCATTACTTTGTGTTTATGTATTGGACAGTCGTATAAAATCCAGTCCAACAGTCCCCCTTTTCCACTAGTTCGTTAACAGCAATATAAAATCCCCTCATATCTTGGTGTTTTTCTCTCATGTTATCAAATACGCAGTTTGTGACACATTTGCTTTGCAAATCTCAAAGATTCATATAAAATACCCTAAACATTTGCCCCACTGCTCTCTAGTTGTCTGTTTCTAATTGAATATGCCCTGAGATTTTTCCCCTGTCTCTCTAATTATAAAATACCAAGAAAATCTCAGGTTTACACCTTTGCTCAGATTCTTGAACCTGGATATAAAATGTTTGCAAATGTTGCCCATTTCCTCTTTATTCATTTATCAGATATTCATGTGAAACACTCAGATTTTACCTCCTATCAACAACTGATATAAAATCCCTCTGATTTTCCACTTACCTCTCTATAATTTGCAAAGTGGATCCAAAATGTCTCAGATTGGGAACTCTTTCATTTCTGAACATTGCTCTTAAAGCTCAGGTTTTGCCTCTTTCTATGTCATTATCAAATGTCAGTTAAAAATCCTCTGGGGTTTGAGGCTGTTCCCCATGTTTCTAAATCCCAGCAATTTCTTCCTTCGACGGAACCTGTTGCCCTGAGTTCTTCTCCATCCTGGATGTTGTAGGGGGTTAAATTGCCAGAGATCATCTTTCCTGTCTCCTTTGTGAATCATTTGTTCCCTCCTTTATCTCTGTTAAAATGTTTGCCGAAGAAAGAGACCAGCCACATATTTAATACCCATCAAAGTCAGAGGCCTCCCCATGTTTGGGGATCAGTGGTTCCCAGCTATTAATGGGAGAGTTGGCTGGACTCTTTTCTTTTCTCCAGCTGGCACAGGATGAGGAGGTCACTCTGAGTGCAGTGTGGGTCCAGAAGTATCCCAAACCCCATGACAAATGGCCTCTGTGTGGGGTTGCTTCCCACAGTGCTAAGATGTAGCCACCTCTGGGGTGGATCCAGGGTGGCCATTATTTGCTAGTGACAGGCATGGACATTTCTTACCTATTTTGTCGCTCCAGGCCTTCCATTCTCCTGTTCAAGAGACTTCCCCCAGGGCTCCCTCTGCCTGTGTGACTGGCCAGCAGGGGGCGGTGGTCACTTTCTATCCACTTCTCAGGCACTGTGAGGTAACAGTGTTGCTGGGTGGGGAGATAGCAGCTGAAGGGGGATTGTGGTGGGGGAGGCTGGGTGGCTGGGCAGGGGGTACCCTAGTGAGGTTGGTGGGTTCTGGAGATTTGGGGTTTCAGGGGGTGGTTGTGATGTGCCCAGCCCTGAGGCTGTGGGTCCTGGAGGTGGGTATCGCTGGGGGCCTGTTGGCTGCAGAACAGCCGGGGTGGGCGTCTCTTGGGGAGGCGGGACAGGGGGTTAGAGGGAGCCTGGTGCTGTGCCAGGGGCTCTGTCTGGGCTTCCCCCGCAGAC
This sequence comes from Mauremys mutica, assembly GCF_020497125.1. Taxonomy (NCBI): domain Eukaryota; kingdom Metazoa; phylum Chordata; order Testudines; family Geoemydidae; genus Mauremys; species Mauremys mutica. Next base: position 754,697 of record NW_025423259.1, read on the forward strand.
TCCTGGGATCGCTGCCGTGCCCAGTGCACAGAGTGTGTGTGGGAGAATCCCCGGTGCTAGGCCAGGGGGTGCCCCTGTAAAGCACCAGGGGATCCCGCAGGGGGGAGGAGGGGGTGCCAGGCAAAGGGCAGGGCAGATCCTGCTGGAGGGCGGGGGGGATCCTAGGCAGGCAATGAGGGACTGAGTTCCCAGTGTGGGGGGGTCCCTTTTGGGGGGTCTCTGGCTGTTGGGGTCTTTTGGTGGGGGGAACCCTTTGGGATTCCCAACCTGGCAATGATGGTCTGGTGGGGTTCTCTGGCCGGTGGGGGTCTGAGGGGTATCTGAGCTCCCTAGCCAGGGACTCTGGGGGCTGGGTCCCAGGGAATATCTGGGGGGGGGGTTGGCTGGGGCTCTGGGGGCTGCTCCTGACCCATCTTCTTCTCCGTGATTAGCTTATGCCAGAATCCTGGCTCCAAGCACTGCCCGACATTCCCCGGCCAGGTCCAGTCACTGTGATAACTTTCTAGCCACTTATCAAACACTGATCAGAGGGGTAGCCGTGTTAGTCTGGTTCTGTAAAAGCAGCAAAGAATCCTGTGGCACCTTATAGACTAACAGACGTTTTGTAGCATGAGCTTTCGTGGGTGAATACCCACTTCGTCGGATGCAAGAGGTGGGAGTTCCAGTTCCATTCTCCTAGATTGTCCAGTCCTTGTCCTGGATCTGGGGGTGAGGGAGGTGGGAAGGGGGTCAGCACTGCCGCACAATGGTCCCTTCCACAGCGTTCTGGACTCATTCTTTCTGAACTCTGGTTTCATTGAGACCATTGTTAATCCAGAGTCACTGTATGGAAAGACAAGGAGTGACTCCGGATCGACAGTGGGGCAAATGAGATCAGCAATTCTCCCTGTGAGGAGGGGCTCTCATTAGCTGCTCTCCCCAGAGAGCTAAAGGAGGGAAGCTGCTCAAACGCTCTGTCCCTCTCTGCTCAGGATATTGGGGTTCAGCTTCCTGGGTCAGAGGCTGCAGCCTCCATTGTGATCTGGGAGACCAGGCTTAGCAGCTGCTGCTCCCCCAGCGGGGTTCTGTGCTGGGAAGTGACCTGAATTAAAGCTGCTTCTCTGCCCGGGCCAGGGGATGACTTTCTCCAGCTGGTCCTAGCCCCCTAGGGCAGCCCTGGGCCCTGTTAATACTAAATTATGAGCCAGAGTCTCCAGGTAACTGAAAGACCTCAGGGAAAGTGCTGGGGACTGGCAAGAAAGTGACTCTGCACAAACAGCCCCTCCTCATTTCTCCTCCCTGTAGCAATTGCCAGGAAAAAATCCAGCCTTGGGAGAGCAAAGCCCCCAGGAATGGGACTGTCCCAACCAGAGGGGCAGGGAGAGAGGACAGGGGAAGGAGAGACTGAAAGGGGCAGTGGGAGAAATGAGGGGGGAGAGATTTCCAGCTCTCTAGTCCACCCAGAGACATGTATTGCTGCATCCCTGGGCAGAACCACTTTCCAGTGAACAAGCAAAGGATCAGAGAGAGGAAAAGCCAGTTCCTGACTCCATATTCCCCCTGCTGGGGTGTAGCTGCCGTGGGGTCAGTGTCTGAGGGAATCCCCCACAGTGACTCCTTTGGTTCTGCTCTTTTCTAGCCTTGTGTTCAGAGACTTTGTTAGGGGGTGAGGGGAGGGAGAAGGGAGGTTAAAAATGTGTCTGGGCTTAGCCTGGCAGGAGGGACCAGGTCTACATTGTCATAAACAGATTTAGCATTTCCCAGCATGGCAGAATCTAGGATGTCTGTCTGCAGGGAAAGGGGCTGGGGGAATTCTGATGTGAAATTAACTAAAACCGGTTCTGAAATGCCCACAACTGCCCTTCTCCCCCAGACAGGCTGCAGAATGGCGTCCATGTTTTGCTCCAGGTCATCCCAGCCTGACGTGGGACAGGGAAGAGAAATGGCTGCAGTGGAGTCAGTTCAGGTAGGGGGGTTGCTGGTGGGTTCCTGCTGGAGGAGAGGGAGAGCAAATACACCGGAGATGGGAAGGTTTGCACAGTCTGGTTTGGAGGTTGGAGCGGGGCAGGAAATTCACAGGGTGGGGAAAGGAGGAGGCCAGGGTGTGGCAAACCTGCTGGGAGTTATTTAATAAGTGGCCTAGATTCTAGGAACAGACCCAGGAGGTTCGGAGGTGGAAATGCCCTAATTTGTGAAGAAAGAAAATAGCCCACCTACATGGAGCTAGTCAAACTGACCAGACTCCCAGGGCTGGAGCCTGAGCTCACTAACCAGCGGCTGCTGTGAGATATGAAGGGGGCACCCATGAGTCAGGCTTATTGGAGCTGCCTCTCCCTTCATATCCTGCTCCTCACAATGAGGAGGTTATTGGGCTTCCTACCAGGGAGCTCTCCCTGGACCCTGCTAGGGGCTCCATCTCCTGTATCAGTCGGTGGCTAGTAGGTGTGTGATGGATCTGCTGGGAGAGACAAGGCGCTCTCTCTTCGTCCCCTCACCCTGGTATTTGCTGGATACTCTGAGCGGGGTCAGGGTGGGACTCTGTTGAGTGGGATCCACCCACAGCTTCCATTTGATTCGCTCCTCTCTGCCACAAATAGTGGGGCTGTGAGTGGGGAAAGAGGTCCTGAGTGTTGGACTCTTGCTCTTCCAGGGGCCGGTGACCTTTGAGGAGGTGGCTGTGCATTTCACCAGGGAAGAGTGGGCTCTGCTGGACCCCGCTCAGAGAGCCCTCTACTGGGATGTCATGCAGGAGAACTATGAGACTGTGACCTCACTGGGTAAGGGTTCCTGTCCCCTCGGTTCTTGGAAGGGGAAATGAAGAGATAAGGTTCACGCCAGCCCCACAATGCCACCTCTACTCTGTCCTGTTTCAGCATCACCCCAATATGCCAGTGACACAGACACACTACCAGAGACGCTCCCCTGCTGCAGAACACTTTGGGAACAGAGCACAGGAGCCGTATCGCACAGTGTCAAATAGCTCCTGTTTGCTCAAGTGAAACTGGGGGTTAGGTCTGGCATAACTATTCCATACCCCTAATCATTTTTGTTGCCCTTTTCTGAACCTTTTCCAATTCCAATATAACTTTTTTTGAGATGGGGTGACAACATCTGCATGCAGTATTCAAGATGTGGGTGTATCATGGATTCATTTGCTGTTTTTACAAATATGATATATGATATATTCTGTCGTATCTATCCCTTTCTTAATTATTTCCAACATTGTTTGCTTTTTTTCACTGCTGCTGCACATTGAGTGGATGTTTTCAGAGAACTATCCACAGTGACTCCAAGATCCATCTCATGAGTGGAAACAGCTAATTTAGACCCCATCATTCTGTATGTATAGTTGGGATTATGTTTTCCAATGGGCTGCACTATGTGCTATCCTGACATCTAGCACTGCTGAGATCCTGCATTCAGTGATATCCCTGCTCTTCCTGTTCCCTTTCTCCACTGAACCCCACCAGACCATGCTTCCTGTTTCCAGCTTCCCCAGGACACTCTCTCTGTTTCTGAACCTCTCGGTGCATCCTTGAATGCTGGCTGGGAGTATCCAGACAGGGGAGCTCCAGCAGCAGAACACTGAATCTCACCCAGGATTACAGATGACAGAACTCCTCACTGCTCTGGATTGCACCCAGCATGTGAAAATGGCCTAGGTTGGTAGTGACATTTCTTGAGACATGGAGAGTCTTGCTCCCATATCACCAGGTGTAATAACGATAACAGGAAAGGCCGAATATGGAAAACTGATTGTTCAGCTTGCTTTTGACCTGCATCATATTTTGCAATATATTCCAAATGAGGTAATTAACGTGCAACGTATGTGTCGTTGTTTGGGGTTTTTAGCTTTAAAAGGCTTGTGTGATTTTTAGCTCAGGGGGACAGTATTCCAATAGCTGTTGCCCCCTGCGCACTTTTAACCAAGAAAAGAGCCTCAGGCTGAGCTGATTCAAAATCAATCGTGTGGTCGTTTTCCCAACAGCTTCAAGAGGTCCCTGTGATGGAATGTAAATGTCTTCTTCACACCTTCCCCCTGCAGGAGAATGGCTGTTTGACCAGCTGTTTGCCTTGCTGTCTCTGAGGAACTGCTCTGTGGGTGTTCCCCAGAATTGTAACATTTTCAGTAATCTCATACTGTAAAATCTCATAACTTTACATACAGTGTTACTACACATTTTAACAGGAGGATAATATTCAGTAGGTTATGCATTTTCAAATGATACCTCACAAGCCATACTGTGTACAAAATTGATCATAATTTTCTAGAAGAGTGAATACAGGGGTATAGACAGACACAGTGTCTGTGTGTGTGTTCCCAGCAGATATGTGGGTATTTCAATCCCTTATAAGCACAGTGCTCGGCATCTTCAAGGCCCTGGGGAACTGGTCCTGGGAATTCACTGGTTTACCAAGTGTGACACTGTATGGAATTGTGAGACACTTTGGTATTAATAATAAAATAATATTATAATCTGATAAAATTGCAATGAATCCTGCTAGATATGCCATGCCAGGTGTCAGTGAAAATGTTATGATTTGCCAAGTATGATAATATTGTTTCTATGTTTGTATCACCTTTGTATTGTGAGTTATAGATATGTAGGGTATACCTGTATTTCCAGACTTGTGCAGTGTTTCTGTGTGACACCCCCAGACATATTGGCATCAGCACTGCCTAGCCTGTTTGATGGCCCATTGACGATCATCAGCTGTACAATGAGCCCATGGAAAGGACCAAGGGGATACACCTATTGAGTCAGCAAGACATGCCGGGGTATGCCTGTGTAATGAGAACTCCAAGGCTTTTCCATGCCATGTGCTGTGAATCTTGTGTTTGGAACACAGGAAGTACAGGCCACATGGCAAAAGGAATATAAAGGGCAGCTGCATCATCTCCATTTTGTCTTCAATCCCCCTTCCTACCTCTGGAGCAACTTCTCTACAAACTGAAGCCTTGAACAAAGGACTGAATGACCCATCCAAACTGTGGATGTGTTCCAGACGGACTTTCAAGCCAGCTACTCACCAATACTGCTAAGAACCTGATATATCCATTTTGGAATGTATCTGACTGCGTTCCCATTTAACTTCTTTCTGTCTTTCTTTCATTTAAACCTTTAGTTTAGATGTTAAAGGATTGGCTGGAAGGATGGAATTTTGGGTAATATCCAAACCTATACTGACCTGGTGATGTGGCTGACCCTTTGGGGTCAGAGGAACACTTTGTTTATGTGAGCAGAGTTTTTAAATAACCTCTCACTGTACTGGACCTAGTTGCTGATTGGGAGTCAGAGAACAGGGATGCAATAAAGGGGGCCGTGTGATTTCTTTTTTCAGCTTCTCGATTACCCGCGTGGGTGATCAGAAGCACAGTTGGTGACTGGTCGGTGAGTTTAACTTCAGTGTTAACCAGCAGTTTTGGGAGCATCTGCTCTCCCTTTTTCAGCCTGCCCTAACTTTGGCATTTTCAGTGAGAACTGCCCCTGGCCCACCAGGTCACACTAAGCACTGAAGTTAAATGAATAGAATGTTTTTTTTATGACCAAGTCTTATGAAATCAACTGAACTCCTTTTGTTTTCTTTCATCTGAGCAGGGTTTCTAGTTTTCCAGCGTGATGTTATCTCCCAGCTGGAACAAGGGGAAGACCCATGGGTCCCAGACCTCCAGGGTTCAAAGGAAAGAGAGATCCTGAAATCTCCCTGCACAGGTGAGGAAACATTAAACCACCTCAGAATCTGTAAGTGCCTGAAGGAAACATCTGGGATGCCCAACAAAGCCCGTGGGAGGTCTCTCAGTTCATTATTATCCCTTGCAGGGGTCGTATCCTCAGGGTAAATATAGTTCATGGCTTCCTATAGATCCTAGCAGACACCAGGCCGTAGCTTCCTTCCTTCCCCCTGCGTATTTGGATGGGATGTGAAGGCTGAATTCATCCCCCTCCTCTCTCCTTTCTGGGGGAAGAGTTTGGGGGAGTTCAGCTCCTGATTTTTATTTGACCTGTCTTCAGCACTTGTTTTTGTTTGGTCTTCCCCTTTCCATCCCTGTTTGAGGTTTCTGTCTCTATCACAGCAGGTGATGCAATGGCATGTGAGAAAGAGGAGCAGAATTCTCAGCCTGAAAATGTTGAGCCAGTGGGTAAAAACAGAGCATTATCACAAAGATCGAAAAGGAATGTGTTCAGGAGTCATGAGCAGGGAAAATCCAGGGAGATTCAGCACAGACCAAAAACAGATCAAGGAAACCAGCCAGGGAAGAAAGTGGATAAATTTATTTCTTCTTGGGGAACTCAGAAGATCCTCATGGAAACCACAACACAGCAGGATATCCTCAGGCGAAAGAGAAAAAATACATGCAGTGAGTGTGGAAAAACCTTCTCTCACAGCTCAGCCCTTTCTGTACATCAGAGAATCCACACAGGGGAAAGGCCCTATGAATGCACTGAGTGCGGGAAAACCTTCAATCGCAGTTCGCACCTTATTAGGCATCAAACAATCCACGGAGGAGAGAGCCCCTAGGAATGCCGTGAGTGTGGAAAATGCTTCACTAGCAGCTCAAACCTTAGATTTAATTTACTCTGGTTCCTCAACTGTTGCTACAGCTCTACTACCCATCAGTCCAGAAACTGAGAGAAATGGAGAGTTCCAACCATTGTCCTTTTAGTATCTTATTGTTCCTCTCTCTGTTTTTTGTGCTGGCCTTTCTATTCTATCATTTTCTGCCTTTGTTTAGTTGGTAACAGTTGGTTTCCATCACTCACATTTGTTTGTTTAAATCTCTATCCGTTGTTAAATAAATTTTTTGCTTGTTCGATAACTGTACTCAGGTGCTGTGTGAAATACAGTAGCAATGGTCCACAGTAAAACTAGTAACCTGGGATACTTGGGGAAGAGAGGATCTGGGATTTCATCGAGTATCTGGTGATCCAGGCTGGACCCCAGAGGGGGACAAATTGAAGGAACTCAAGGGTTAAGGTGGCTGCTGTAGCTCAGAGGAGGGTCCTTGACTTCCAGCAGGCTGGTGAGTTTGGTCACTAACATCCAGCTGCCAAATGCAAAACTCCCTCTTCCTTGTGGCAGGTGGCAACAAGGCGACTTACAGTCCTCAGCACCCTGAGAAGGGTCACAATGTGTCTCTATGTTGATCCACCTGTCAAATTCACACAGGGAAAGCTCCCGATAGCACAAAACTCTGTCCTATGAAATCATGGAACATGTGCTCTTTGCTCTGTGAAAGCATGTAAAGAATCCAAGCGCTGGAGGACAGGGTTTGGGTCCAGAGTGACCTAGACAAATTGGAGGATTGGGCCCAAAGAAATCTGAGGAGGTTCAACAAGGAGAAGTGCAGAGTCCTGCACTTAGGACGGAAGAATCCCAGGCACTGCCACAGACTGGGGACTGACGGAGTGAGGGGGGATTTGATAGCAGCCTTCAACTACCTGAAAGAGCAGCATTGTGGGCTTTCTCCTTGCCACTTTTGCTGGGCTGGGCAGGCAGCCTGGAGGCCTTTCTAGAAGAGAATTGGGAACTGAGTTAGAAAAACCAATGTGAAAACCAGAACCTCAGGTTTAGACTCATTCATTTATAATATTAAATCTTCAATTCTAGTGTCACAGTCAATACAATTGCTTCAGCCTGATTGTAACAGGGCGGTACTCACCCCTGCAGCGCCTCCTGCTGGTGACTCATGGAATTAGCTCAGTCCAGCGCCAGAGCGCCCTCTGCAGGCCAGTGATCCACCTGTTCCTCTGGCCCCCCGTGTCCCTCCCTGGACCCAGTGCCCCTTTCTCTGGGGTGCTGCCCCCTGACAATAACCCCCCATCTCTCTGGGTCTCCCCTCCTTAGGTAACCCTCACCCTCTATCCCTACCTTGCCTCAGTGTATGGCTACTGCCAGTCATTGTCTAGCCCCCCACTCTGGGGCAGACTGCAGTCTCAGCCAACTCATCCCTGGCAAGGAGGGTTTGGACCTGCTGCTTTGTCCTACCCCTGGGCCGCCCTCTGCGACCCACAGTACCTATCGGCCCACTCCTAGGCCGCAGCCTGGGGCTTTCTAGGCTGGAGCTCCCCGGCTCCTCAGCCTTCCCCAGCCCTGCTGCACTCAGGTACCTGGTCTCTCTTTCCCAGCAGCTAGGCCCCTCTCTCTGAAGGCAGAAGAGAGACTGTCTGGGCTCCTAGCTTCCCTGCCTTTTATAAGGCCCTGCTCCTCAGTTTGGGGCGTGGCCCCCAGCTGCAGCCACTTCCCCAATCAGCTCAGCTCTGTCAGGCCACTTTTAACCCCTTAAAACCCCGGAGCAGGGTCCACCCTGCTACACTGATAGCTGCCCAAAGGGAAACTTAACGTCTCTCCAAGGGGAGTGGAGAGAAAGCACTTGTCAGAGTCCAAGAGAGACAAGGCGGGTGAGGGTAAGAGCTTGCAGAGGACCAACCTCTGTTGGTGAAAGAGACAAGCTGTGGAGCTAACCCAGCACCCTTCTTCAGTTCTGTGTAGCCTGGAAGTTCGTCTCCTCCATAACCAGCAGTTAGAACATAAGAACAGCCACACTGAGTCAGACCAGTTCATCTAGCCCACTCTCCCGAAAGTGGCCAATGCTCCGCGCCCCAGAGGACCCCTGGGACCAACATGGATACACCACCACCACAAACAAGGTTAAAAGTCAATGCACATGGGAGAAGCATCTTGTGTTTCATTCCTTATGTCCTAGTCCCATCGTGTGGCCATTTCCTTTTCTTCCTTTCTGTTAAAAGCTTTGGTGTTTTGCACAGAAACATTATTTCCCCAGGAGAGACCCAGGAGTGGGGGCTGCATTCCTGTGCCAAACAGTCACTGGAAGGGGGCAGACAAAGGCCTTAAGGATGAGGCGTCCCTCACTGTCAAAAGATCATCTCCCTCTTGCAGGTCACTGGCAGCCTGAATTTGTTCCTTATCCTCCCAGAGTCTGGGGGCTGGAATCAGCACTACCCAGCCCCTCCATATGTAGCAGGAACAAACACAAACCTGGTCTTTAAAACAAGCTGTCCCCTTCCTTCTCAGGGAAGATTTTTCTGTGATTGAAGTTGAGCTTCAGTTCCCCTCTCCTAGGGGTGGGGCGGGTGTGGGGCCAGCTCCCAGTGAGATCTGTTTTCACCTTTGCCCCCTTTCAGTCACTCTGGGATGGTAACTCTGCTCCCAGCTGTCAGGCAGCTTCCAGCCCATCCACTCTGTTCATTAACTTCATGGTCATATGTCACCCCATTGCCAGCACACAGAGCCTGCAGGAAAGCTACTCCTGCCAGATGCATTGGTGGTATAGTGGTGTGTGTAGGTGTTTTCCAAACAATTCATCTGGGTTTGATTCCCAGCTAATGCAATAATGGCTTTTCTCTTCTGTTTCCTCATCTGGAAGTGGTTTAATTTCAGTCCCATTGTGTTACAATCACATTATCTATAGAATGAGACAATAAATGTGTCAAAGTCCAGCAGGTCATACAGGATGGAGGCACACAAGGGGCTGGAATATGTCATCTGAGAAAGACAGAACCCTTGGAAACCTGCATCTCCCATCCCCTGGCCTTGTGTGTTATGATTCCAGCTGCGTGAGCTGTTTGTAGGATGTTCCGGCACAATGGGGAAATGAAGTTTTGAGTCAGTTTTTGCTCCTGCAGATTCCTTTGCTGTTATAATTATAATGACATGAACAACAGGGAGGCAAAATAAACATAAACCCCAAATTGCAATACAGGTGGGGAAAGAGACGATCACGGTTAAGCCAAACACATCAAAATAAAAATTAATACTAAAAAAGGGGAGGGGGGAAGAGATCAGGTATGTGGAGATCCCCTTGATATTTCAATGCACATTGTTAGAATCAAAGTTCAGACTTGACACTGGAAAACTACCTGTCTCTCTGAACACCTGTGATGAGCAAGATGGAGTTGGGACACCTGTTCTGCTTCAATCATTTATTGTCTCTCTGTTCTCTCCTTCTCCCCCCAATTCCTTGTCTCCAATGTCTCTGCCTTTCTCCTCTTGCTCCCTCTCCCCTGCCCTTTCCAGGAACTCACAGTCTACAGCATTTAGGACAAGCCAGAGCTCCCATGTTCTGCACATGAGCCTGTGTCAGAGGACGTGTGACCCAGGTCAGAACCAGTCACCAGATCAATATGACCCTTTATGGGCGACTTCTCTGCCTGCTCTGCAATTTACATCTCCCCTCTCCCCCCACCACCCGCAAACAGGGTGGGGTACAGCTCTGACTGAGAGGCCTCACAGGAGAAATTTCAGCCCAAAGACAAATTTGTGTGAAATGTTGAGAAATGAAGAGCCCCCCAAATCCCCAGAACTCTAGTGTCACCCCCATGGCACCAGCACAGGGAAACCAGTGAGATGGGGTTACAGAATACAAGGGGGGAGGCAGCAGGGAGAGAGGTGACAGGGAATCTCTTTTTTTCTTTCTCTCGTCACTTTCTGTTCTTCTCTTTCCTTCCAGGAACTGCAGTCACAGCAGGGAGGGGTTTGTCTCCGTGTCTATCACGGAGGTGGTGGAAGTGACGGATTCTGTCCATCCTGTTAGCCATGGCGTTATCTTCATCTTCAAATACCTCTCAGGACATTTAACAGAGGGAGTGAACCCCCCAAAAATGGCTCCCTGTTGAGGCATTGTACCATACCTGCCCCTGGAGACTGTCTGGTTTTATACTCTTAGAGCTTTTTCTCTTCAAACCGCTTATTCCAATCTCTGGGCCAACCTCCGCATTTCAGAGTTTAGAATTTACTCTCATCACCCTCCTATGGCACTTTCCATGTGAATTGGGCAAAGCGAGTGGGGGAAGCTCCGTGGCTAATGAAAACCAACGCTCTGGGTGAGGCCTGAACTCACACCCACAGCTGTATTTCCCCCTGCATGAGCCACTATAGGTGCTTCTTAGACAAACTTGGGCTGTAGGTGGTTATGTGTGTCTGTGCTTCACCACTTTGGCTGCTCTGTGAAAAGCTGATGGTTCAAACAGAAGCTGGTGGTTTTTTGTTTTGTTTTAAGCAATTAGAGTCTAGTACATTTTAACAGGCAGAAAATGTCCTATTCTGGTCTAGCCCCATTTGACTCCTTCTGTCCATCTTCTTCCTTCGCCCTCAGTGTCTTTCCTTCCCCATTGGGGACATGCAGAGATGAACCCCAGTCAGTCTGTGTCACAGAGAGTCAATCTCCTAAGGAATGTGGGTGAAGGATTCCAGCTGAATTAACGCCGTTCACCTGGGTTAGAAACATTTGTTTCTTTCGAGCACATAGTGGGAAATGGGACATTAATTCAGACCCAGGAGGCAAGGCAGAGAGGCTTCATGCTCTTGATCTCCATGAAGGGAGAGAGGATCCCCAGGAAGGAACAGAGCTTCCTTTAGATTCAAGCTGGGTCTCCTGGAAGTTGGAAAAGACCCTTGGTCACTGAGGATCTCATGGCACCGTGCTGCTCCAGAGGCTCGAGAGTCTTGGGTGCGGGGAGGGTGTCACTGCACAGTCTGAAATGGAAGGGAGGACCCTGGAAGGGAGGGGGAGGAACAGAAAATGGAGAGGAATGAAACAGAATAAACGCCTCTTCTGTCTCCCATCCCCAACCCAGCAAGAACTGTTATCAGTGGGGAAACTCCCCATGATGAATGACAGAGACCACAGAGACATTGGCCTCATGCTGAGAAGTAAGGTGACCAATCACCAAGTGTGAAAAATCAGAAACTTTCCCCAGATGCATTGGTGGTATAGTGGTGAGCATAGCTGCCTTCCAAGCAGTTGACCTGGGTTCAATTCCCAGCCAGTGCAATGATGTGATGATTCCTCCACTGGGAATTGGTTTAATTTCAGTCACATTGTTTCAGTTTATCAATGGAATGAAAGAATCAGTGTCCCAAATCCCAACAGGTCATTAAACACCCAGTGGAGGAAGAAAGGGGTGGGACTATATAATGAGCAGTTGGAGTCATCCTGGTATTACAATGCTTGGTTTATTTATTTATTTTTAATTTCCTTTACTTCCCTCTCCCTGTTAGACTCAGAGCCTTTAAGGTCAAAAGGGACCAGTGTGATCATCTAGTCTGACCTGCTGCACCTTGCAGGCCAAAAGACCCCACCCACCCACTCCTGTAATAGACCCGGGAGGGGAGGCAGCTCCGTGCTCTGCCCCTACCCCAGGCAGCACATGGAGGCCCTCTGCTCCCCTCCCCCAACAGGTGTGCAGAGATGTCCCAGGAGCACTAAGGTGGCTCCCTGCCCACTCCGCCTCCGTCCCTCCGTGCCGCTCCCAGAAGTGGCTGGCATGTCCCAGCATCCCCTGGGGTGGGGGGAGTGTCTGTAGCCAATGGGAGCTCTGGGGGCAGCACCTGCAGACACCAGCACATGGAGATCCCCTGGCCCCACTCATCTAGGAGCTGCTGCCAGAGGGTTGTGTGTACCGGTCACTTTGGGAGCTGCACCACCCCTCCTGCACCCCACCCCCACCCCCCAGCGCAGAGCCCACACCCAAATTTCCTCCCAGAGCTTTGCTTGTCGTCCTTTCACCAGAACCATCCTTCTTCTCCTGGGCTGCAAGTAGCCACCCCTGGGAAGCCAAGAGGCAGGCACAGGATTCTGCAAGGTAATTGTCCCACAGTGCCGCGATGGACGGTGCGATGAAGGTAAGTCTTCCTGAGGCACAATGAACTGCAATGCAGCGAACCACTGGCCAGGCGGTCGGGGCGAAGGGCATTCACTGGAGGTACAAGCTTGTGAGTGACTCCTGAGCACAGGGCCCCTTCCCCTTTTAAGGACCTCCTCCTCATGGCCTGCGACTGGAGATGACTTGGCTGCATCTGGTGGGTCACACTCCACCTTGGGCAATGTCCATGCTCTGGGTGTGTGAGTGCTGCCTAATGAGAGTCCCAGACACCTTGTCTATCTAGGAGCTCTTCTGATCTTCAACCAGCCCCTTCATCCCACAAGCATTGCGGGGCGGGGGGGGAAAGCCACTTCACAGGCATTCAGAGAGGGAGAGGAGACAAAAATGGGAATGGGGGAAGTATAACAGACCTATTGAGCATAGAAATCACTGCTGCTCCTACAACAGCAGGGACAGGCCACTCGGAGTTGGGAAAAATTAAGCCAGCATGTTTCTGCCTGGTTTTGAACCAGGGACCTTTTGCGTGTTAGGCAAACGTGATAACCACTACACTACAGAAACTCTGGTGCAGGGCTCTGCCCTTCCCTTCATAAGAACAGAACAATGGCCAGACCAAAGGTCCATACAACCCCATATCCTATCTGCCAACAGTGGCCAATGCCAGGTGCCCCAGAGGGACTGAACCTAACAGGCAATGATCAAGTGATCTCTCTCCTGCCATCCAGCTCCACCCTCTGACAAACAGAGGCTAGTGATACCATTCCTTACCCAGGCTGCCTAATAGCCATTAATGGACTTCACCTCCATGAATTTATCTGCAAAAATAATGAGGAGTACTTGTGGCACCTTAGAGACTAACAAACTTATTTGAGCATAAGCTTTCGTGGGCTAAAATCCACTTAATCAGATGCATACAGTGGAAAATACAGCAGGAAGCTATATATATACACAGAGAACATGAAAAAATGGGTGTTGCCATCCGCACTATAATGAGAGTGAGCAGTTAAGGTCAGCTATTATCAGCAGGAGAAAAAAACCTGTAGTGACAATCAGGATGGCCCATTTCCCACAGTTGACAAGAAGGTGTGAGTAACAGTAGGGGGACAAATAAACATGGGGAGATAGTTTTACTTTGTGTAATGACCCACCCACTCCCAGTCTTTATTCAAGCCTAATTTAATGGTGTCCAGTTTGCAAATTAATTCCAATTCAGCATCTCTCGTGGGAGTCTGTTGTTGAAGGTTTTTTGTTGTAATATTACGACTTTTAGGTCTGTAATCAAGTGACCAGGGAGATTGAAGTGTTCTCTGGCTGTGTTTGAATGTTATAATTCTTGATGTCTGATTTGTGTCCATTTATTCTTTTATGTAGAGACTCTCTGGTTTGGCCAATGTACATGGCAGAGAGGCATTGCTGGCACATGATGGCACATATCACATTGGTAGATGTGCAGGTGAATGAGCCCCTGATGGCATGGCTGATGTGATTAGGTCCTATGATGGTGTCCCCTGAACAGATATGGGGAGAGAGTTGGCAATGGGCTTTGTTGCAAGGATAGGTTCCTGGGTTAGTGTTTTTGTTCTGTGGTTGCTGGAAAGTATTTGCTTCAGGTTGGGGGGCTGTCAGTAAGCAAGGACTGACCTGTCTCCCAAGATCTGTGAGAGTGAGGGATTGTCCTTCAGGATGGGTTGTAGATCCTTGATGATGCACTGGAGAGGTTTTAGTTGGGGGCTGAAGGTGATGGCTAGTGGGGTTCTGTTACTTTCTTTGTTGGGCCTGTCCTGTAGTAGGTGACTTCTGGGTACTCTTCTGGCTCTGTCAATCTGCTTCTTCACTTCAGCAGGTGGGTACTGTAGTTGTAAGAATGCTTGATAGAGATCTTGTAGGTGTTTGTCTCTGTCTGAAGGGTTGGAGCAAATGCGGTTGTATCTTAGAGCTTGGCTGTAGACAATGGATTGTGTGATGTGGTCTGGGTGAAAGCTGGAGACATGTAGGTAAGTATAGCGTTCAGTATGTTTCCGGTATAGGGTAGTGTTTATGTGACCATCGATTAGCACAGTAGTGTCCAGGAAGTGGATCTCTTGTGTGGATTGGTCCAGGCAGAGGTTGTAGGTGGGATGGAAATTGTTGAAATCATGGTGGAATTCCTCAAGGGTTTTCTTTTCCATGGGACCAGATGATGAAGATGTCATCAGTGTAGCACAAGTAGAGTAGGGGCATTAGGGGACGAGAGCTGAGGAAGCGTTGTTCTAAGTCAGCCATAAAAATGTTGGCATACTGTGGGGCCATGTGAGTACCCATAGCAGTGCCGCTGACTTGAAGGTACACATTGTCCCCAAATGTGAAATAGTTATGGGTGAGGACAAAGTCACAAAGTTCAGCTGTGACATTATCGGGGATACTGTTCCTGACGGCTTGTAGTCCATCTTTGTGTGGAATGATGATGGAGCGTCTACATAGCCAGACAATCCTGCTGTCAGGGTGCCAATGCCTGAGATGATGGGGCATCCAGGATTTCCAGGTTTATGGATCTTGGGTAGCAGATAG
This sequence comes from Mauremys mutica, assembly GCF_020497125.1. Lineage (NCBI taxonomy): Eukaryota > Metazoa > Chordata > Testudines > Geoemydidae > Mauremys > Mauremys mutica. The sequence goes on from NW_025423259.1 coordinate 769,849, forward strand.
AATAACCCTGGTTGGGGTTCTAGGCTGTCTTATTGCCAAGAGACGGAGAAACTCGGCCAGCCGCAGGGGGTGCATAACACCACCCTAGTGTGGGGGTGACAATGCCTCTGGGATCCTGACACCCCTACTGGTTCCACTGCTGGTTGTTTTCCTTTTCCGGTGGGACTTTGGGCAAGTTGCTCCCCCCTCTAGGGCTCCGTCCCCAGCAGGCAAATGGGGATTTCGTACCTTCCCGCTATTGGAAAGTGCTGGGAGAATCCCCCAGCAAAAGCTGCTCTGACAGCGCTAAGTAGCATCTGACCATTCAAGGTCGGAGCGCACTGCCCAGGAGGAGGAGTGTTTGGCTCTGGGGTTTCACTTCAGCCCAGTCTAGAGAGAGGGGCCCAGCCATGGGGTTTGGCTCAAGAAGACCAAGTCTCCAATTTGTTAAGGGCGTTTTGAATTCCAATCCTGAGCTCCAAAGTGCTTGGTGTCAGTTGCACATTTTAGAAGCATGCTCTCCACTCCATTTTCCAAATCATTCATGAAACTATTGAATAGTACCCGACCCCGGACTGATCCCTGCCGGACCCACGAGGTGCCCCCTCTCCGTTGGGCAGCCAAACCTGGAGAAGGGCCCTTGGAGTCTGGGCTTTCAACCAGCTCTGCACCCACGTGACACTGATTGAATCTAGACCGCATTTCCCTCGTTTGCTTGTGAAAATGTCCTGCGGGACTGTGTCAAAAGCCTTAGTATTCCCAAGTTAGATCCCATCTACTGTTTACCCACCTCCACTAGGCCCTGAACCCTGCCAAAGAAGGAAAGGGGCTGGGTTTGGGATGATTTGTTCTTGACAAATCCATGCTCACTTGTCCTAAGAACCAAATTCTCCTGTAGGTGCTGCTGACAAACTGTTTAAGAATGTATTGCAGTATCTCTCCAGCTATGGAAGTGAGGCTAGCTAGTCTGTAAGTCCCAGGGGGTCTCTTTGTTCCCCTTTCAAAGATAGGTCCTGTCTTGTTCATGGATGGGAAGATGTTCTTTTTCAGGGATCTCAGATGAGAACTGGGGCACAACACCTGGTTTGTTAAGGCCACAAAAATGGAGGCAGGAACCTCTTCTCTCCTGCTGGCAAAGAACCCCAGGTACCTAAAAGACAGAGACTCACACCCCTGAATGGGCTCTAGAAAAGGCAATGGTTAAAAAGTTTGGCCCCGACCATTTCTTGTTTCCGCAGACTAGACATTTTAGCAAACTTTAGAATTCCTTGGTGCTAAACACCGTGAAACTCCCCTTTCTCCTTCACAGAGGGCTTTATTGCCCCTTATCTCACTCAGGCTCAGGACTGCCCAGAGCTCGAGAACTGTCCCTGTTCCCATTGGGCAGATGGGGAGAAGCCTGAGGTATAGAGAAGGGAAGTGACCTGTCACCAGATGGATCAGACTGAACAGGTTTCACATCTCGAGGAGGCTCTTACCCTCTAAACAGGGACGGCTGTTTTCTAGTAAAATCACTCAAAGGGAAGGAGAAAACTCGAAAGAGGTTCCTCCTGGCGCTCACGTCCGTGAACCCGAATACTCTCTCAGTCCTCAAAGAGAGACCTGGAGAAGGAGACTTGCTGGAGCAAAGCCACAGGGGTCTCTGAGGTTTCCCTGGCCCCTCGCCCCTGTCCTGCCTGGCTGATGTCAGCATCTCTCTGTGAGGTCACCACCTCCCCACCACCTTGGACCAATAGTCTGAGGTCCTGCCAAAGGCCTTTGTGATGTCACTGCCACACCCCTCCCTTGCTGTGCCAATGTCCTGCCCCTGTCCAGGCACTTTGCAGGTTTGAGCTACTCCCTGTGGATCACCCCACTCAAGGAGCGTTCGTTCTAGGCAGCAAGCCGGCTAGACAGGGAAACATCAGATGCTGCTCCCAGTGCTACACTCGGTTTTTCAGAAATGAGTCGACTTTATGGCCAGAAGAGACCATTAGAGCATCTAATCTGACCCCCTGCATATCACAGGCCTCCTGTAGGACACAAGAGCTATTTTGGGGGCAAACACATTCCAGAAAGGCATCTAGTCTTCATGAAATGACATCAAGAGATGGAGAATCCATCACTTTCCTTGGTAGCTTGTTCCTGTGGTGAATCATCCTGACTGTTGAATATTTGTGCCTTAGTTGTAATATGAATTTGTCTCTTTTCACCTTCCAGCCATTGGGTCTTGTTATTCCTTTCTCTGCTATTTTAAAGAGTCCTTTAATACCCAATATTTTCTCTCCATTAAGGCACTTCAACACTTCAATGAAGTCACCTTTCAATCTTCTTTGGATAAGCTAAACAGGTTGAGCTCTTTCAATAGCTCACTAGAAGGCATTTTTCTCCAGCCCTCAGAACATTTGGTGGCTCTTTGCTGCCCCAGCTCCAATTTCACAACATCTTTTTCACATGAGGACACCAAAACTGGAGGCAGTATTCCAGTATCAGTCTCACTGATGCCGTGTCACCTCCTGTGACGTTATTGACATAATCTGTAAACCGTATAGATCACCGTTGCGACCACTGTTCTATTTGTAGCCAATATTGTAGAAAGGTTGTTGCGTAAGGTATCTATGGAGAGGTTCTGATTGGCTGATTATAATTATGCTATTTCTAGATGTGTGTCATTTTTATAGTTGACGTTATGGATTCCTGCGCATTTCCCCACTGGCTGGAGCATAGCTAGAATGTGTCTGTGGCTAATGATGTTGCTGTAGATTGTTCGTTTCCTGCCTTGGCAATTCATGGACAGTCCCTTTTCCCAACATATCTCCAGCACATCATTAGTTCCAATAACAGGGGCAGCTTTTCTCTGGGGCACTGAGATTTTTTGGGGAGATGCTGGCTCCTTTCTTTCCTCACCCTGGAGTAAACTCAGCTTTTTATTCCGTGGTTCATGTTTTATGGCATAACAACATCAGCATGAAGAAAGAGGAGAGGGAATATCTCACTGCCAGGGCTGAAGGTGGCCACGTCTCCTCTGTTTTGACTGTTACCATTGCAGGAGAGAAGGTGTCAGTGGAATCGAATGCCCTGGCTCAGACAAGAGACACAGGGAGGTTTTGCTGTTCATGGATCCATGCAAAGGACATTGTGTCTCTGTGTGAAAATAGGGAGGGAAATGAAACACCCACCTGGTGGTGCCCAAGGCGGAAGGGACCCGTATCGGATTAGAACAGGACACGTTCTCAAGCAGCATGTTTCTTACTCTGCCCATCTGTCAGATTTGATGATTATCAATGGAAATATTTTGCCATTGGGTCCTGTGTTTACACAGACATTGACATTTACCAACAAACACGTAATTCTCCCAGTCACTGCCTAGCCTGCCGGGGGGGAGTGTAGAAGGACAGAGTCACTCTTCCCAGTGCCCATGCCAGGCCTGGGCTCTCCATGCTGGCCCACTTCCCACAACGCTGGGAATCCTTCCCTGACCTCCCCCAGACCTCTGCCCCCCACCCCCACTGCTGGGCTCCCCTCCCCACACTGTCCCAACTCCCCTGCTTCCAGGATCCCTCCCCACTGCCCTCCTCCCCGCTGAGCAAAAACTCGACATTATTCCAGGGCCGCCCACAGGATTCAGGGGGCCTGGGGCAAAGCAATTTCGGGGGCCCCTTCCAGACAAAATAAGTTGCAATACTGTAGAATACTGGATTCCCGTGGGCAGCGGCGTAGCCAGGGTCTCACATGAGGGGAAGCGAACACATAAAAAAAGGCACCACCCAACATATCAAATTACTAATTACATCCACTTCCTCCCACTTCCTGCCCCCTTCAGAACCCCCAACACCCCCCCACTCCTTGTCCCCTGACTGCCCCCCTCCTGGGACCCCGGCCCCAACCTGCCCCCCTAGAACCTGTTAGCCAAAAGGGCTCGTTTCCCCCCGGAGCTTACCTAATTACACCAAGGAGGCACGGACGACAGGAAGACAAGTACCACTCCCTTTATTGATCGGTCAGCTGAGCGGGTGTTCCTCTCGGCTAGTGCCAGAGAAAGAGACACCACCTGACATGGCCAGATGGGCCTACCTTTATACCCAGTAACAAACAACTTAGCCTACGTTCGTCTACGTCATTTGGTTGACCTGTAGAAACCTGTACATGTATCTGTTAGGGGATAATTGGGTACGCAGGATACATATATCATTTTGTGGGGGGCTACAAGAGACATACAGCTGTTGAGGATACATTTGTCATTCTGAAGGGGAAACAAGGTACATCTGTTGACCCTTTGTACTAAATATCTTGAAGACGTACATGGAAACACAGCTGCATGCTCTTGGGAGCCAACATATACTTGGGGAGCCAAACAAAACTGAATAAGCGAAATAGCTGACTTAGGTAGATACACGGCCTTCAGTCTAATGAGTTCTGTAAGCTTTCCAACACAGTTTTGGACAAGAATAACATAACTTTGGTTTACTCAGGCCTAATACGGAAAGGCTTCATTAGCACTATGATTTTCCAACAAACCCTACCTGTCCCCTGACTGCCCCGACCCTTATTCCACACCCCTGCCCCCAGACAGACTGCCAGGACTCCCACAACACACACACAACCGCTGCCTCAGCACGCTGCGGGGAGGGGCTGTGTGCTGGCACGTGTTTAACTTTGGCTCCAGAGGCAGCCAGGCGGCTCGAGCTGCCGGGTGGTAAGAGGAGTCCTGGGGGGCAGTCATGGAGCAGGGGGAGTTTTCGAGGGTTCGGGGGGGGACTTTCTGGGGGTTGGGGCAGTCAGGGAGCAGGGGGGGTTAGATGGGAGGAAGTCTGGGCCTCTGTCCAACAGCAAAACACAAGACTAGAAAAGCAGCCTTCAGCGGGAAGTGCTATCAGCTGGTCCTGGCAGCCTGCACGGCCCCCGGCTCACTTGCCTGAGCTGTATTGTTAATGCATTTCAGTTGGAAGATGCAGCCTGAGTGATTTAAAGGCCCCAAACGCTGCTGAAAGAGCTGGGACAGTTGCAAGCTTTCGCTGCTGGGCTTTTCATCGGGGTCATACAATGCAAACCTGCTTGAGGCTCCGCACAAGAGAGGTTTCTTGAGGCCGTCCATGCAGCTCACAGCTTAAGCTCTTCTAAGCTTGCAGCCGTGGCACAAAAGGATTTGGGAGCAGTTAACAATTCTGTGTGGTTAAGAGATTTTCATTTCCTGGGCCCTGCTACCCAATGCCACAGGGCCCCACAGGGGAGACTGAGTGAGTAGCCCGGCTTGTCCTCTGCAATCCCTTCCCTGCTTCTTTCCCTTGTGTTTGCAAGGGGCTCATTAACATGCTGCATCCGAACGCGCCTTCCCTCCAGAGACACAGCCTCCGGGCTTCTCCTCCTTCCTCACTTCCTCCTTCTCTCCCTCTCTGTGGTTTTTCTCCATGCCCCGTCCCTGGTCTGTGCTCCCTCTCCACCCCATGCACGGTATCAAGCACGTCTCTGCCTCTCTTGTTCATGGGCCCTGTGCTGGGATGGCAGAGGCAGGGCTATTGTTGTGTTCTCTGCTGGGTCTGTTTGGATCAGACTCTAAAATCAAACGCTCCCTTTGCTAGCAGGATCGCTCCGCCTGCTCGCCAGGGCTTCTGGCTACACACTAGAGCCAGGTGCCAGGGCAGAAGCAGCTGCCCATGTACCCTCAATGGCAGGAGCGGTGCGTGGTCCCTCGCCCTGCCCCCCCCACTTTGGATTACGGGGTGTGTCTTGGTGTATATTGGGGGTCCTGTCGGGGTGGGGAGTGGTTGGATAGGTGCGGGAGTCCTGGCAGTCTGTCTGGGGGCAGGGGTGTGGATAAGGGTTGGGGCAGTCAGGGGACAGGTAGGGTTCTAGGGGGGCAGTCAGGGACCGGGGTCCCAGGAGGGGGCAGTCAGGGGACAAGGAGTGGGGGGGTGTTGGGGGTTCTGAAGGGGGCAGGAAGTGGGAGGGAGTGGATGTAATTAGTAATTTGATATGTTGGGTGGTGCCTTTTTTTATGAGTTCACTTCCCCTCATGTGAGACCCTGGCTACGCCGCTGCCCACGATAATTCAGTATTCTACAGGTTTGCAACTTTTTTGTCTGGAAGGGGCCCCCGAAATTGCTTTGCCCCAGGCCCCCTGAATCCTGTGGGCAGCCCTGGAATAATGTCGAGTTTTTGCTCAGCGGGGAGGAGGGCAGTGGGGAGGGATCCTGGAAGCAGGGGAGTTGGACAGTGTGGGGAGGGGAGCCCTGCTGTGGGGGGGGGGGGCAGCGGTCGGGGGGAGGTCAGGGAAGGATCCCAGCGTTGTGGGAAGTGGGCAGCATGGAGAGCCCAGGCCTGGCACGGGCACTGGGCAGAGTGACTCTGTCCTTCTACACTCCCCCCCGGCAGGCTAGGCAGGACGGGGAGAATTACGTGTTTGTTGGTAAATGTCAATGTCTGTGTAAACACACGACCCAATGGCAAAATATTTCCATTGATAATCATCAAACCTGACAGATGGGCAGAATAAGAAACGTGCTGCTTGAGAACGTGTCCTGCTCTAACCCCATAGGGTTCCCTTCCGCCTTGGGCACCACCAGGCGGGTGTTTGATTTCCCTCCCCATTTTCACACAGACACAATGTCCTTTGCATGGATCCATGAACAGCAAAACCTCCCTGTGTCTCTTGTCTGAGCCAGGGCATTTGATTCCACTGACACCTTCTCTCCTGCAATGGCTGGACAGAGTGTGTGGCCAGTCTCCGTGTGTCTCTGCTGTTCGTGCTGGGGAGCCCGGCCTGCCTTAGGGGTGGGGCCCCCGGCAGCCGCCCAGGGCTCCAGGGGGTC